>NW_006920881.1:701647-784105 GCF_000417875.1 Pseudozyma flocculosa PF-1
AGGCAGGCAGGCAGGCAGGCAGGCAGGCAGGCAGGCAGGCAGGCAGGCAGGCAGGCAGGCAGGCAGGCAGGCAGGCAGGCAGGCAGGCAGGCAGGCAGGCAGGCAGGCGTGGCACCGAGAACAACCCAACCCAACGCAGCCAACCGGCCGCTCGTCTCCACCGCTCGACCCTGGAACCACCTTCCACCCACCCCACGCTCACTACAGGTCCTCGCCCCTCTCGTCCATCCTTGGTCCCTCTTTTTCTTCTGCGCTTTCGATCGCCACACTTCAGCAACCGCACCGCACCATCCTGCCCTCGACGACCGACCGGCCACCGTGTTTACGACATCTGCAGCGCCTCGTCCGACGCACGCTCACAGACACAACTGCTAGACGGCCCTGTTCGCCCCCCTGACCAGCTTTCGCACTGCGACGCATCAGCTTCTGCTAGAGCTCTAACTGCTTCGCTCGCCTCGCCGCTTCCCCGATACTCACCCACGCATGTGGCGCACCAAGTCAAACGTCAGCCACGTCTCCAAGGCCAGCAAAAAGGAAATGGCCGCCAACCACGCAGCAACCGCCTCGCTCAGCGGGAGGCCCGGAAACCTCGATCCGGGTCAGCAGCACGTCCTCGCAAAGTTCCTGCAAAACGTGCGTGTCCCAGAGCGCGACGCTGGGGTGCCGACCGCGTCGTTTCTGCCGCGTCCGGCTCGCTGACCGTCCCTGTCTCCCGCTCTTTCTCGCCCATCCTCTTTCGTCGCCGGCCCGCAGATCCAAGAAAAGGGTATCTACAACCCCGAGCGGCATGATGAGGCCTGCCGTGAGTGTCTACTGCTCGTCGAGATGAGCCAGACCTGCCCATCGTGGCGCCTTGTCGGGACCGCCTGAACTGACGCTGCTCCTTGGCCCTGCCGCCCGCGCGCCTCTGCGCCCTTGTGTCCCCCGCAGTCTGCCGGTTCCTGCGGGCACGGAAGTGGGACCTGCCTGCCGCCGAGCTCATGTTTACCGAGGCGGAGAAGTGGAGGACCGAGTTTGGCGTCGAGAAGCTCTACCACGAGTTCGAGTACCCCGAGAAGGAAAAGGTGGACCAGTACTACCCGCAGTACTATCACAAGACCGACAAGGACGGCCGCCCCGTCTACATCGAGATGCTCGGCAAGCTCGACCTCAAGGCGCTGTACCAGGTGTGAGTGTCGCGCGTCGAGCCCGGCGATGTCGACCGCGGTGGCGGAGACTCTATGCGGCTGCTCGATCGGCAGGCTGACCCGCTGCGGCCCTACTTTAACCCCCTCCCGTCCCTCCCGTCCCTCCCCGGCCCGACAGGACGACGGCCGAGCGCCAGATCCAGAAGCTCGTCGTCGAGTATGAAAAGTTCCAGCGCGAGCGACTGCCCGTGTGCAGCGCCGAGCGCGGCGAGCTGGTCGAGACGTCGTGCACCATCATGGACCTCAAGGGCGTCGGCATCTCGCAGTTCTGGAAGGTGTCGACGTACGTCCAGCAGGCGTCCAACATCGGACAGCACTACTACCCGGAGACGATGGGCAAGTTCTACATCATCAACGCGCCCTACATCTTTACCACGGTGTGGTCGGTCATCAAGGGCTGGCTGGACCCGGTGACGGTGGAAAAGATCAAGATCCTGGGCAGCGGGTACAAGGCCGAGCTCTGCCAGCAGATTCCCGAGGACAACCTGCCAGAGGCGCTCGGCGGCAAGTGCAACTGCCCCGGCGGCTGCTCGCTCAGCGACGCCGGCCCCTGGAACACCGAAGAGGGCCGCCAGATTATCGCAAAGGTGCGCGACGAGGAAAAGCAGAAGCGCGCCAAGCACGAAAAGGAGGCAAGCACCGCCGCCCCCGCCGCCCCGGCCCCCGCGCCGGCCTCGAACGGACAGGCCGAGACGATCCCGCCGCCCACATCGTAGAGGTGCCCACCCTCCCAGAGGCGAGGCGAGGCGAGGCGAGGGGGCCCCCCGTCCCCCCGCCCGCATCGCATCGTGGCCGCTCTCTGCGCCTGTCCTATCCCACCCCCCCACCTCTGTAACCCCCTCTCTACACGATCCGACCCACGCGTCCCGGCCCGTTTCCATTCCCCCCCTAGAAAGACTCTTTCCTGTCACCATCACCGTGTCGTGCAGGCAGGTCGTCCCACGTCGTCGTCGTCGTCGTCGTCGTCGTCGTCGTCTTCGTCGTCGTCGTCGTCCATCTGTGTACATACATCAGGCTCTCGTGTCATCCATCGCCGTCCGTCATCCTCTTGCGCGTGTCGGCCCGACTGGACAGGACCTGGCTCCCGCTCGGCACACCCCATGCTGACCGATCTGGCCGATCTGACCCGACCCGACCCGCCGTGCCAGGACGCGTCGTCTTGTTGCTTTTCCCCTCGTCGCATACCCTCGATCCTAGCTCCATCCCCTGCGCTCCCTTCCTCTCCACCACCGCTCATCGACACCCACCACACCCGTACCGCCATCGTCCGTAGCAAAATGCAATCCCCTGCCAGCAACAACAACCGCCAAAAAAGCAACGACCATGGACGGGCTCGAACCGTCGACCTTGACATGAACGAACTTTCAGCGGTTCGAGCCGAAGTCCTAACAGTGTCACGCTCTGACCAACTGAGCTACACAGCCGCTTGATGTCACCCCGCCAAACTTTATGCAATATGAATGCTATACAACGATTTGGGGCTTCCGAAGCCCCCGGCAAACGGTTTAGATGCCCTCGCTGGCCGAGCAAGCGCACGCCCTCAACCTAGCTGGACATCGTCAGCCAGGAGATGACCAGCATTACGTTTGACTCGGCGACGACCGTACTCTGGTAGAGCGTCGCGGGCTGCAAGACGCAACGTTGGAGCTTGGCGAGGGTTCCACATCTGCCTACAAAAAGGCGCTTCGAGAAAAAGACCAAGGAAAAAGCATGACGAAAAGCCGAGATACCCAGCAGCTCACGCCGTGTCAAGACGGCCACGACCGAGGGTGTGGGACGCTACCTCTTGACTCTGATTATGCCCGCTCCGCATGACACACGACGTCCGATGGGCTCCCTGACATGTACATACACCGGTCTTCGTATACGACTTCAGGAACCGAGCTGGCTCATACAGTGAGATAGGAAGAAGGCGGAACCCCGAGCGTCGTATGGCAGCCGGGTGGCCGCTGCATGTCCAGAGCGGGAGCGGGACCCACCCAAAACGAAGCTGAGCCGACGAGAGGCGGGTGCAGAGGAAGGTATGTACAAGCAGGCAGACCGGCAGACGGGCAGGCAAGCAAGGTGCGCGTGGCTGCTGCCGATGTACGAAAACGCAGGCAGGCGGGCGAATGCACGCAGAGTCGCTGCAGACGGGAACGGGCAAAGGTGCGCGCCAGACTACTGGCATCTCTCTCTGCGACTGTTGGGCAGACATATCATACGAGAAGCAAGCAGCAAGCGGCTGCCGACGACGAGGAGCGCCTCTGACGGTCCAGATTCCGGTTCCATACATATGTACGGCGCCCCGTATGCCCGACAGCATGCGGCTATCAGCGTCTCGGGCGCACCGAGTCGTGGGACCGCTTCATCCTGTTTCTCCGCGCGGCTGAAGGTGCTTGCGGTCGAGGCCTTTGCAGACTCAGACGGTCATCCGTACCGTTACCGCATCTTGGGTAACCCCATCTCTGCTCGCGGAGCAGTCCAGGGCAAGAGATCGTTGCGCGGAGTGGATGCGCGCTGTGCTGCTGCTGGATGCCACGCCGCAGGCCCGAGACAGCACCTGGCTCCTTTTGGTGGTAGCGGCCGTGCGGGCCAGAACGCGCATCCGGTGGGTGTCAAAGCGAGACCAACACCTGGACCAACACACTGGACCGTCGGATCCAGCAAGGGCGCGCGGAGCCGGCGCGTTGGCACAGCAAGCAGCGCACTGCACCTTGCTCGACCGGCATGGGTACAACGAGCATCCGGCTGGGCTCCTCATCGGTCGACATGTTGGCGCCTTGACCGACGAGGCCAAGGCTAGATGGCTGACCTCCGCTGTTCCCGACATGGCCCGAGATGGGCCCAGGCATCCCCGCACCTCCAACCTCCGTTGGCAGCAGCAGTCCGACGCTCAGCCTGCCGGTTACTTCTCGTGCGTTTTGCCGCTCGCTCGCTCGTCGACCTGGCTCCTTGCCGTAAGTGCGTGCGCTCTGCAAGCAAGATCGAGCTTGCTCGCCGGGGTTAGGCAGAGCTCAGCAGCAGCTAGGCCTTCCTCTGCTGCTCGCTCGTGCATCCCCGTGCTCGTACCCGTACGGTTGCGCCGGCGTGTCCTTGGACCTGGCTGTGATGAAGCCTTTCGGCGGGCTTGGCGACGACTCCTTTTGGTCTGCTCTCATCCGCGCGCGGCCGTGCGCGGCATGCGGTGCCTTCGGGGCCCGCTATCAACCGGCCGTTCCGTCGGCATCCTGGGAAGGGCGAGAGGGCGGTCCACGGTCAAACAGCGTCGACGCGATCATCGCCGTAGCCCAAGGCAGAGGAGGGTGAGCAACAAATACACGGCCGTCGACTGGCTACGAGGTGGTGGTCAGAAGGCAGGGGGCGGGTGAGCCGGCAGCGTGCTCGCGGGCCAAGCCAGGTCCAGGCCAGGCGGATGATCGCGAGGGCAAAAAGGGATCTGCAGTCCATCATGAATCGATTCGAGCCGGGTGTGATCTTCTGACAGCAGCAGCCGAAAGCCAGCTGCGCTAGCGGACTGCGGCCTGCCCTCGCCTCACTACCGCCTGCCAGACCGGCCACACTTACCGGCCTCTGCCTGCCACGATGAGATCACGCCTGCCGGCACTCAGCCGGCCCGCTAGCCAACAGACCTGTCTCACTTCTCTGAGATCACACTCCCCCGGCGTCCGGCCAACGTACCTACGTCCGCCTGCCCGACTGCCTGCCTGACTGCCCGCCCCCCTCGCTCCGAAAACCTCGACGGCTCGACCCGACTGTATGGCCCTTATGGGCTGCGCAGGGCCAGCCTCCCTGAGACGCAGACGCTGTGAGCGATGCTCCGGCCAAGCCTACTAGAGTAGTACAGGTAGCCTGCTCTGCACACGGACGACGACGACGACGTTCGACTGCGCTGTCCTCGGATCGATGGGAAACAAACTCGCCTCTGCGGGCCATGACTTCTTGACACCTCGGCTCCACGGGGCTGGCCGGCCTCGACGTCGCCGCGCCAGCTGCCGTAGCCTGCGAGCGAGTTGGCGGCGTCAGGCATCTTCCATCACGTCCCCGGCCCTCTTCCCGTCCAGCTCCCATACGCCCGAGACGCAGAGGCTATGCAGCAGTGCGCACGGTGATAATCTATATGTGCTCAGCCCGACGCCGACAACAGCGGCGAGCGGGACTTCCGAGCCACGCTCGCTCGCCTTCGGGAAACCCAACGCGCAGCAGCGAACACGGCAGCATCACACCGCACCGCACCGCATCGCATCACGCCGCATCGCGACCGCATCACACCGCAGCTGTGTTGTCGTAGCGACACGAGCGCGCTCCGTCGGCCACTCGGGCCTCGAGCCGCTTCATATCATACGTGCCGATATACATATGTGCTGCACGTTCCAGCTGTAGCTGTAGCGCAGACAGCCAGTACTCCTGTGTTCCGTACTAAGTACAGCACAGCACTCGGCCGCCTGCGGTCCAAGAGCTCCTTACTGTGCGCGATGCTTTGAATGGACCCTTTGTCCACTTGATTGCCGAAAGTGCAGCGAAGCGGATGCCCGGCGCTGCGGGCCCAGGTCGATGCGCTGCTATGCAGACTCTCGCCACAGGGCAAGAATGGGAAAGCCCAGGTCAATCATCACACAAAGAGTCACATACCGGTACAGCTGCGGGCCGCACGGCCCCGCCGACCACTGTTCACGGCAGGGTCCAGCATCGAAAGCAACAGCGTGCAGCGTTACATACGGAGCGAGGGCGATGTACATACAAGCAAGCAAGGCGGGAAGCCTCGAAACGCGCCTTCGGCAGCCGAGACGAGAAGAAGCTGCTAGGGCGGCCTGCCTCTGCTTCGATGGAAGGGGCTCGCTCGTCGAGGCAGGCAGGCGTACGCATGCCCCAGCTTTTGCGCCGGACCAAAAGCCGTACGTCGGCGTGACCGCCCTCCGCTGTCCGTCACGTTCTTGTTATGGGGGAGATTGACTGACTGAGCGGGTGAGGGCGAAAGGTGGCGTCGAGTGGATGCGCCTTCAGCTTGACAGCGGCGGCGTCGGAAGCATGTGGGCCGGCAAGACATCCAGGGTGACGGGCGCTGGGCGCTGGGATGTTTGCCTCGCCCGGCCCATGAACACCTCGTCGGCCGTACCTTGGGTTCAATCCCCACCGCCTCGGCCGCCCTTTTGATGCGACGTCCTGTCACGGCGCCGCCGCAAACGCGTTGGACCCTGTCCGACTACGGCAGGCTAGGTACGTACCCAGCGAGACAACGCCGAGAGCGGGAGGCGAGGAAGAGGCAAGCCAGGCCTGCAATCGATGCAGCCAGAGAGTGCGTGCCTGTCGAGCTTCGTGTGTTTGCTGGCCTTGCTCTTCCTCCCTGCTGCCGCTGGTCAGCCTCCGTGTAGGCGATAGAGGTGGTGTGGGGATCACTTCCCAGCCCAGTGGATCGGCCCGTCATACGTCTCTCTCTCGGGGCGAGACGTTCGAGCCCTGCAGCGCTAGCCTGCCTGCTGTCGGTCAGCTGCGGTGCACGGAGACAGGCAAGCTAGAGTAGGTTGTACATACAGCGGCAGACCAGGCAACAGCCTAGCTCGCTCTGGCAGAAAGACACACAAGCCGAGGCTGGCCTGCTGGCCCGCGCGGGGACGGCGGTCAATTGCAGCCTCGTGGCCCGTCCGGACGCTCGCACTAGACCGCTTAGCGTCGTGCTACCTGTCGCTTGCGCTGCTATGGAGCGACGCTTGGGGGCGCGGGCTGTGCTCACAGAGGCTGGGCCGAGCAAGCATGCGCGCAAGCAGAGACAGGGTAGAGAAAAAGAGCCAAGCAAGCAAGCAGCGCGCAGGCAAGCAAGCCAGGACCCTTTTTGCGAGCCGCTGCGAATCTCGAAACGTGAATCGCTGACAACCGCCCATGCGCTCGCTCGCTCGTGGAGGGGCGCCGCTCGTCGAGCCGAAGGGCCTCATGTAGGCATGGCGCGATCTCCGCCTGTGCCTCGATGCCCGACCAGGTCCACACGAGCGGGCAACGCGCGAGCGCTCGCATGCTAGCGGCACATACGCTAGTACAGCGGCAGCGGACCCTAGCCTCTCCGTTCTCTTAGCATGCTTGCCGGCACCGCTCTGGCAGCAGCTTCCTACGGGCGAAGAGACGGGATGGCGCTCGGCTGTCCTCGCACTTTTCGAGACAGAGGTGCTTTGCTCTACCTTGCGGGCTCGGGATCGACAAACGAGGCCCGGAAAGGCGTTTCTGATTGCCATCGCTTGACGGCCCGGCTTCGCCCAGGAAGCGCCCTGCTCGCAAGCGATGCAATATCGCCGCGCAACGAGGACGGCATGATCGACGGAAGGTATGTTGGTGTGTGTGTGTGTGTCTGATGGGTAAGATCCGGAACCCAACGATGACGAGGCAGCTCGTTTCCTGATCTGGTGGAGGCAGGGCTCAAGGCAAGGAGCGATCCTGGTAGCGATGATGATCGAGGCGAGACGATGCGAAACGAGCGGTACGCACGCACGCACGCACGCACGCACGTACGCACGCACGCACACCTCGAGAGCGCAGATAGAATAGGCAGGCGGTGGTGGTTTCGAAAGACGCGTCCATGATGCTGCGGCGCAGCAGTGTTGGTCTCGCTTGCACGGGCGGCACAGGCAGGAGGGAGCCCAGCGTCCTGCCCGAGCACCACACATCACTCTTGCTCTGTACCGCCCGTGCACCGTGGATGGCATGTAAGAAAGCACTTACGGTGACAGACGAGGGCGCGGCCAAACAATCCGTTATTGCCTTTGATGCCTTCTTGCCTTGCTCTGTCAGAGCGCACAGGCTGGCAGGATGTGTAGGCTGGGCGCCGAGGCGCTGGTGAAATGGGCGATGATGTATGTCTGTGTGCGTGTGTGCATGTACCTAGGTCCTCGGCGCCGGGTCTGTTTGTTGGTTTTCATGCTGCTTGCCGCGGCGGTTTATGGGAGAGCACGGGCAAAAGAGCCTGCTGCTTGCTTGCTTGGCTCTGGTCTGCCTGCCGTCGCCGCTGCTTGGGCGGCCGAGTGTGGTTCCTTGGTGTGTGAACTCCTTGCTTGCTTTGTCCGCCCTGACGAGGGTCGTCGGGCGGCGGCGGCAACAAAGACATCGACCGCCCCAACTTGGCCCTCATGACAAGCTAGCAGCCAAGAAGCCGCCGCGCTCCGACCTGAGACTCATTACTGCTTGGCCTGGCAGGCCTGCCTGCCGTACGTACGCCTGTGTACCAGACGTACGTACAGCTGCACGACACACCCTTGGCCACCCGGGACCGCGCGTGTCGGACACTCACACGACCGAACGGGTAGGCACCAAGGGATCGCCACAGCCCCTGCCCGACGTGGGCTACGATGGCGTAGCGGACGGCTGGGCGGTAGGTACGTTGCCCTCCCGCCTTCGCCTCCGCACGCAACTCGGCCCAAGCCCGACGATTGCGGAGCGCGCCAAGTCGGTTCCCAGGCAATCTATCTGTGTCGGGTTCCACGGCCAAGGCGCCATGGACGGCAGAACTTGGGAGCAACCTAGCGCTTGGTCATTTCGGGACCCTTTGTCCGCCGACTCACTCTCGCCACACGAGCCAAGGGTGGTACCTAACTTAGGCAGAGGCTAGGTTCCCAGCTGGAGCCCGCCGGGCGGGCGAGCGGGTCTGTCCGCTCTCTCTTCCCAGCGGAAGGATATACCGGTACGGCACCTGTGCTGCTCGATCATCGCACGGCACGCAAAGCAAGGGGGCAACGCAGCAGCGGCGGACGGTCATCAGGAGCGAGCGGGCGGACGGGCAGGCGGAAGGCGAAACATGTGGCAAAGCCGGACGCCGAACGGGCGAGGACCGCGGGGGGAATCCGCAACAAGACGCAGCCAGAAGCAAGGCAGTCGGCCCTGGCTTGCTACAGTACCGAGAGAGGGCTGGCTGGTTGGTGACTTTCGGGCCAGAGAATCGAGGCGGTGCGGTAGGGTGTGCGTCGGCTGCCGCCCTTCCTGTCCCCACGATCAGAGTGCTCTCTTAGACGGGCCCTTCTTTGAGCTACCGTACCCGGACGTCGACCATCGCCGTGTGCAGACAGCATCCTGGTTCCATAGGCCACCTGCCACTCTTACACACCTGACTGACACTACTCTAAGACTGCCTCCGGCCCAACACTCTAGCTGTTCGCTCTCTGCCCCGCTTCTGAGCGCCTCTACGAGCAATCCTCAGCCGTTGCGCCGGAAGTACATAAAGGCCTAGACTGCTTTGGACCAGGACAGCGGCTCGAGCTACCCTACAGAGCGTCCTTCGTCCCCGCTCCCTTTGCCCCCTCGCCGTCCTCGCCGACTACTAGCTGCGACTTGCTCGCCCGTCTGCGCTCCGGCCTGCAGCGCCTTCGCTCCGTCACGACCCGCCGAGTGCAACGAAGTCCAGCCTGGCCTCGCCCGTCTCGCCACCCGCCAACCGCCAACCGCCGCCGCCGTCGCACGGCGCTCATTCGACCGGATCCGCTCGACCCCCGACCCAGCTCGAGACGCCGCCTGCCTACCTGCTGCCGCACGGCTCGGCTGCTCCTAGGCTCTTGCTTTTGTTCCCTTGCGTCCGCTTGCTTCCTGCCCTGCCTGCTTTCTTCTTGCCTGCCTTCCGGCGCAACGGACAGCACGCACACACGCACGCACGCACGCTTGCAAGGCCCTTTGCATGAAAGTGTCACATTCGGGCTTGACCTCACCTCTATCTCTCCATCTTCGATTCGACTCGACTCGATCCCGGCCTTGTCGCCACTCTGGCCAGTCCAGGCCCGCCCCGCCTCATCCGCCTGCCTGTCCAACTCGCTCGGCCGGTCTCGCCGCTCGACTCGGTCAGAGGACGGTCTAGCCCACCCCTTCCAAGCCTCTTCTACATACATATACTCAACCACCCATACCTACCTTGTGCTTGGTTGCTCTTTCACGCCATCCCATCGTTCTCCTCTGCATGCACCCTGTCGCCGCCGCCGCCAACCGCCGCCGAAGCCGCCGACGCTCTCCTCTCTGACATCACTTCCGTCACAACCAAGAATAATTAATCACGCCGCGGCCGTGCGCCCGCCTGGCAGACCACCTGCGCCCCCTCGCTACATCACAGCGCCGGCTGCACCTCTGCCCGACGACGACCGCGCTTCCTCCGCTACAGCACCACTACTGCCCACTGCTTTTGTACAACAGCCGCACAGCACGCGGCTGCCGCTTGCACCTCGATCTATTGCTCGCCGTCGTGCAGAACACCCACCTGCATTCGGCATTCAGCCAGCTACGCTCTAATCTAGGACGGGATCTCATCAGGAAGAAGCGAAGAAGCTAAGAAGAAAGCAAGGGAAGGGATAAAATTACAGGTGCATCGCCCTACCCACCGCACTGGCCATCCCTGCCGACAGAGGAGGGTGAAAGGGGAGACCAACACATCCACCTTCCAGCAGGCCAGAGCAACAACGAGAAAAACACCGCGAGGCAGGGCCACCGAGCATCTTGCTTCCTGCTCCTCATCCTCGTCCTCCCACCGATCCACGTACAACGTAACGCTGCCTTGACCAGCCCCGCGGGCCGCCAGTCACACGAGCTTACACTCGGTCACCTGCATCGCCCCGCCACGGCCTTCATCTTCCTAGCTTGCCCGCACCTGTTCATTTGGCGCTCCTCCACGCAGCCCCAGCCTACCACTACCACTACCCCTACTACTGCCTTCCCGACTTCGTCCAGCGCCTCGGGCGTCCGGCGTGCGCAGGCAACCTCGGGCCCAAAGCCGCGCCTTGCTGGTTCAATCCGAGCTTCGCTGCCCCTGGCTGCCCGATCTCGGCGGCTTCCGCTCCGCTCCGCCCCGTTGCGCTCCGCCCCGACACCGTCTCAGCACCTTCACATCGGACCGCTCCGGACGCAGCCTGCCTACAGCTCCAGCACGCACAGCGGCCTGGCACCGGCCTTTCTAACGAAGTCACGACCGCAACCACGACGACCCGCGCCACTCCTTGCAAAAAAGGGTGACCTAGACGAAACAGCCCACACGCTCGCGCCTGTGCCGATCTCCGTGGACCAGCATCGAGCCTAATCGACCCGTCCACTCGTCAGCCGTCACACTCGCAAGCATCACCTTGGGCCCCCCAACCTTACCGGGCCTTCAACCTTGCTTTTCCCCTCTCCTTCTCGACGAGCAGACGAGCGCGAGCGCAGCCGAGATCGGCCCTTATAAGTCTCGTACCAGGCCAGGCGACGTTACGCCGTCTCCTTCTTCCCTCGCAAGTCCCTTTGTGCCATCATCTTCCTCAAGTCCACCTCGTTCCTGGAAACCCGGAGGCCTTCTCGGGCCCTGAACCCTGCCTCGCATCAGCCCCAACGACGACCGAGCCGGCATGAGCAGGCGTCAAGGTCCGACTTCACTCGCGGTGCAGCCAGGGTCGGCGGCAGCCAGCGGCCCCGCACAAGACGTCGTCCTGCGCCACCTGGCCCACACGAGGGCAGCACACGGCGGCAGCGGTTCCAACACCGAGATGAGGGCCATCCTGCGTAAGGAGCGCGAGGTCGAACGGGCACGCGCTTCCTCCTCGCTCTCGAATCGAGAGAACGAGCCACCGGCGAGGCGCATGGCCAGCACCGCCTCGAGCATGATCACCAGCCTGTCGGACCGCAAGCTCACCCAGAACAGCAGCAGCAGCAGCAGCCTGGGCGCCGGATCGGCGCACGGCACCGACGACGGCCAGGAACCCCTGGCGCCGGCGCCGGCGAGTGGCGCTCCCTCGTCGCGATGGCCAGCTCACTCCCGGCGGCCGTCGAGCGCCAAGGGTTCGGCGCCGATCAGCGCGGGCCTTGCCAAGAACGTCGACCTCACACAGCAGCGTCAGGTCCCCACTTCGGATCGGGAGGGCAGCGTGTCGAGCGCCAGCTCGCGAATCCCTGCTCCGCCCGACTCTTTTGACCATAGCGTGAGTGCCGGCTTCCGACCTCTGCGACGCCCTCTCCCGCAAGGCACACGTCGACGACCGGCGCTGATACGAGTCCACCCTCACCCTGCTCCGGTGTCGATGTCAGTTTGGCGTCGATGCGCTGCAGGCCGCCTTTTCGGCAAAGTACTACGAGCTGGCGAACAAGTGCAAGAACTGGGAGCGCTACGCCGCCAAGCTGCGAGCGCAGAGCGAGGCGGTCGAGATCGAGAACCGCGTGCTGCGCGAGCAGATTGCCCAGCTCGAAGCCGACAACGCCGCCCTTCGCCACGAGCAGCTCCAGCGCGACCAGGCCCTCTACCGCCGTGACGTCGAGAGCCGTCTATCGACCCTCGAGGAGCGCCTGCCCGGCCGGATCCATTCCGGGGATGACCTCGACGAGCGCTACCGCTCCGGCGACACCCTCATCGATCTCGACCGTATCTCTGCGCCCTCGGCCCCCTCGTCAGCCAGCAAGAGCTCTGACGGCCGTCATCAGGGCCAGATGACGTACTGCTCGTCCAACCTGCAAGTCGAGGACCGTCCCGAGCTGCGTCCGCCCACGCCTGTCTCGGCGCTGTCGCTGCCCACGATGCTCCCCAGCGTCCCACGCCCCCAGGAGCTCGGTCCGCTATCATCGGGCCCGGGGCGACGTTCGCTCAACCACGCGCACGAAGAATCGCACGAGTGGCCGCCGTACAACAACAAACGCGACAGCGCTAGCCTGGCCGAGATCATCAACCAGGATGCCGCGCATCGTGAATTCGGCGCCCTGTACGGCGAGGGACGCTCGTCCCGCCTCGGTTCGCGCCGCGCAGAGTCCGACGTATCGGTCGCCGGTTCGCGTCTGCCAACTTCGGCCACCTTCCCGCCGGGACCTAACAGTGCATCGAACGATGCATCCGCGCTGACGAGCCAGGCCCTCGCCGCGATGAATCGTCAGCACGCTGCAATGGTCGGCGGCCAGCAAGCGCCATCGGCAAACAGGCTCGGGCAAGGCAACCTGCGTCCGACGCAGGGCAAGCGCAGGAGCACCATCTCGGTCGATCGCACCCTCGACCCTGGCCTTCAGCAGCTTGCCGGCATCCCGCCGTACTCGTCCGCGGCCGCGCCGGGTGCTGCCAGTGCAGGGGTTGATGCCAGAAGTCGGGGTCCGAGCGTCGTGTCGGAGGCAGCAACTGTGACGGGCGACTACCTTCAAGAGTACGTCGAGCAACGGCGTCAGCAGCGGAAGACGTCGTTCACCGTCCAGCAACAGCAGCAGCACAGCGCGCCTCTCGGGGCGGCGCAGTCGGGATCCCGTCCAGCCTCGAGGCTGAGCAACCATTCGGCGGGAGGCGACCGTACCCGGCGTGCGAGAAGCAGGGCCGGCAGCGTCCACGATGCCATCCCGATGCTCAAGGACGACGTCTTCAGCGACGGTGCCGCCGCCAACACCGCCCCGTCGAGATCGGGAGGCGCCTCGCCGCTGGCCGAGAACGTCAACGTGATCAACGGTGCCAACCTGTACGCCGATAGGGGGCTCGGGGCCAACTCGCCCTCGCCGCAGTCCAAGCAGCGTTCGGCGTTGATGGAGATCCGATGCAGCCAGCCGATGCTATCTTCGGACACGTCGCACAGCTCCCAATCGCTGCACTCGGGCATCGCCGACTACTCCAACTCTTCCACCGAGCTCTCGGACGCCGCCGAGGACCAGCGACGGGCTCATCGCGCGCTCTACGCCAGCCTGCGCGCCGAGCTCGACGCCGAAGACCTCGTCAAGTTTGAAAAGTACGTGCACCGCTACGATGCGCTCGAGATCGGCCTCGACGGGCCGCGCGGCCTGATCAACCGGGTCAAGAAGCTGCTGCTCCTCACTGACCCGGACCTCAAGTCGAAGCCCGAGAAGCTGCGCGTGCGAAAGGAGCTCGCCCGCGAGTTCGAGAAGGTCGTCAAGAACACGGCGTCCTGAGCATCGCCGAGCTCCCGCACCCGGGTCTTTCCGGCTGTCGCCTTTGGCGAGGCGAGGGGAGCCCATTCCGCTGCCTATTGCTCTTGCACTTGCATCGTTCCGTTCCTGCCACCAGCTGGCGCTGGGCCGATGTTGCACCCGCACCGGTCCCGCCGAGACATAGACACCCTGAATTGGACTCAGTCCTACGCACTCACTCCCCGCTCACTCCTCGCCACTAGAAGACCCGTTCCCACCGCATCTGTAGATCTGCCTCTCCTCGTCATGCTTTCTCTGCCGCTGCCTCCTTCCCTTCAACCGTCTCTGTATACTTGTCACCGTCGCCACACTTGATCCTCAGCATTGCCCTCTCTGGGCTCCACCCCACTACCGCTCCCCCATTCACCCTCCCTCACCTGTACCCCTTCCTCTGATCCTTCATCGTTGTCTCTCTCCACACCCTCAGATGTACAGGGCTCGAGGCCACAGCGCCCTGCTGGCCCTTTCCCTGTCCATTCGTTACCCCTCTTTCGAGGCATGTCACCAATGCCGCACACACACACAGACACACACACGCACACGCCCTTCTCCTCGCCCTCTTGTTCCTCCCCTCCCCAATGACACACTGTCTGTCATTTCTCGGCATCCAAACAAAAAGCATCACTGTTTCGCCCCTTTCCTCTCGTCGTGCGTCGTTCGGCTCGTCTCATTGCTCTCACACGCCGGCGGCGAGGCAGGCGGAAAGCATCGACCTCGCATGTCCGCAGCAGCGTCTGACGGGAGATGGGCGATCGCACGCGGCATTTGGAGGGCAAAATGCTGGCATGCTGGGAGAGACGGCAGAGAGAGGCATGGTGATGGAGAGGGATGCACACGTGGATGACTCGGTCGTGGGCTGGATTGGAGAGCGAGACAATCGCACCGCCTTCTAACCGACGGTATCAGGGTGAGGGAGAGGCGGATGCAGAATAGTCCCGGCATGTGCCATGGAGTCTCGAGCAGAGGTTGCAAAACTCCTCCGGACCGATGTTGCAGTGGGGCTCGGCGATGCGCTTCGGGTTCGGCCAGCAGTTGTACAGCGCCATTACGTCGCGGGCGTACTCGGCTCCATCCACGACGGCGCAGAGCTTCTGCTTCTTGTCAGGTCCAGACGGCCTGTTGTAGAAGGTGTAGCCCGCGGCGTGGGCCGTCGAGGCGATGCAGAACATCCCGACGATGGCGGCATGGAGGAGCTTCATTGTGAGGCTTTACGACGGTCGAGGTGTGGGGCGGAGAGCGGAAGGGAGGTCAGTGAGCGTCTTTGAGAGCAGGTACGAGGACGGGAGGCCGAGCGTGCAGCGTACGGATGCGGTCACTGGATGGCAAGACGAGATCGGTGCAGAAGGATGAGGGCGACGAGGACGATGCCTGGCTCTCCGTCGACACCTTTTTATCCTCGAGCCCACCCTCGTTCCCCTTCCGCTCGCTCTCACATGTCCTCCACAATTTCACAGGACACGGGCTCGGGTGTTGGCGGCTCGACCACACAACGGAACCATCGCGGTAGGGGGGCAGCCTCCATCTGCGTATCAGTCGCCGGCAGTTGTCCGCGCCAATTCTGGGCGTCAGCAGCCGGGCAGAAGGGGTGGATGACTGCTCGGTTGCTTTGTAACTGGCGAGCTGAATGCAGAGGCGTTGTTCGGGGATGGGTAGGTTGCACGAATCTCCAAGTCTCCAATCCGTCGGACGACTGCGGAGACACACCAAGGTAGCATGGAGGGGGCAATATGTATGAATTGATGGAGGGGATGCGATAGTCCAGGGGGATTGGCTGCGACCTGTGGACCTCGGCCCAAGTGGCATTTGGTCGGGCGCTGCGTGATGGTGAGATACGGGCGCAAGGCGCGCGAGAGTGACTGGGGAACATCAGATCAGGCGGGGAATGGGGGTTTGCGAAGGGAATAAGGGCGGGCGAAGAACGGACTGCCGGCGTACGGGGGAACGGCGGCAGGGAGGGGAAAGGTGATGGAAGAGAGGAAAAGGTGGTTGACTCGGCGGCGAGATGGGTCGAAGAGCATGCCACGTCGACGAACGGGCGTTCGGAGCGCTAGGCTTGGACGCGAGGCGCTCGACGAAGACTCTCGATTCACCCACTGACGAAATTTCTTAGCCTTAAGAAGGGGGATAGTCCAGGCAATCGCTGTTGAGCTGGCGACAGATGTTGCAGAACCTCCGTTCGTCGAGGGAGCAGTGCGGCGCCTGGATGTGCTTCGGGTTGGGCCAGCAATCAAAGTTGGCGAAGACGCCCCGGCCGCGTTCGCCGCCCTGCAGGACGTTGCAGACCTTCTGCTTCCCGCTAGCGTTGGGTCTGGTGAAGAAGAGGTTGTGCCTCGCCGCATCGGCGGCGTAGGCGAGGCAGAACAGGGCTGCGATGGCGGGGAGGAGGAGTTTCATCGCGAAGCTTGACGAATTTCGGAGCGAGACCGGACCGGAGAGGTGGGTGCGGCGTAAGTCAGCGCGGTCCCGGGAGCGCGTTTGCAAAGTGGCGAAAGAAGAGGCTTACCAGCGGGCCCACTTGGCTAGGCGGCTAGTGGATTGAGATATGGTGGGGCAAGAGCAGGTAGCAGGACGAGAATCGAGCGCCCTTTTATCCCGCCCGTCGTTATGCTGTATGCTCCGCCACTCCCGCACGCTCTGCTTTGCTCGTCGAGCCAGCTTACGAGGGCGCGTTTGTCAGGGGCCTCGCTCAGTTCTGGCCGAGTACGGCAGATCGTGCGTGCCCGACGTCCGTGCTTCGGCCCGAACAATGATGCGCAGTACCGTTGTACGTCCGCATCGAGGCGAGACTCCTTGGATGTGCATTGTCTGGTTCCTGACCTCGGCCTACCCCTGGAACAACGATGCCCCGAAGACCATTGATGAATGGCATGCCATCGGCGAATCAGGACTTGGCCGAGGGCGCCTGATGGACAATGGCAGCCGGCAGTGCATTCTAACGGCAGGCGTTGGCGGCGGTGTGTACGTACTGTACCTTAATGGAGTTGTCGCAGCACGCAGTCTACACAGGAGTGAAATGTAACCTGAGGACAACGTCACGCGGAGCCTCTGGGTTTCACTGCAAAATCACGCAGACCCTCTGCATGACCTCTGCGGGGGCCCTCCGAAAGCTCGCATTGCCAGCTGCTATGGTTGCTGCTGCTGAGGACGTCGAGACCAAGCTGAAGAGGGATGCATGTCGGACAGGTGAGGTGGGTCCGTGAGACTGTAGAGGCACGAGAAGATATGGGAACGGCTGACCGATTCAGGATTTCCCTAGCGCCTCAAGGACCGTAAAGCGACAAGGGGACGGAAGAGGAGAGGCCAGATGACTGAGGTGGGGGGGCTTCATTGCGAGGTCTGGCGGCTTTGACGGCTGGATGCAGGGGTGAACGCGGCGTAAGATATGTAGGGTCCCGTAAGAGGTGTGGCGCTCTTCTGCAAGGCGGCGAACTGAGGGACGTACTGCAAGGCTTATAAGGTGGCGAGTGACGAGTGCGCTGGGTGGGGTCGAGATTGCGAGGCAAAGCATGACGGGATTCGAGCGCCCTTTTGAGCCTAACTTCGCGGATTCGCCGTCACCTCCGCATGCTTCCCTCGAGGAGCGAGCTCAAAGAACGCGGGAGAGTCACTCACGACTCAGGCCGGGCCGGTTGAGGCAAGTTGTGCGCGCCCCACTTCCGTACCTCGGCCCGTACGACATGCAGCAGCATTGTACGTCCGCATCGAGGCTGCCGGTACGCGTACAAAATCGTTAGGTCTTCCCCCAGCAGCAGCCGTGTCACGGCGACCACCCACCTTGTATGCCGTCGTTGGCGCCACAGAAGGGGGCTGTGCGGCCTTCTAGGCCGGGACCGCCCGACCGACAATAGCAAGGAGCCGGGACTTGCGATCCGTTACCGGGCGTCAGCGGCCAAGGTGGGCGCAATGGATTGGTGACCCAGTCGGCATTGCTGCGGCGTAGGATGTTGAGACCAGGCCGAGAGACAAAGAGGATGCAACGCTCAGAGAGGGACAAGGTAGGGAACAAGATTGTACGACCGCGCTTTCGACGCCAGCCTTATCGTCGGCACGCCATATCGCCCTTGTCCGGCTGAGAGCGATGGGGCAGAGGCGGGCCGATGTGGGCGATTCAAGGGGGTCAGGAGGGCGGGAGCTGAGCCATGGAAGCTTGAGCCTCATCTTGGTCTGCGAGCGGCGCCAGTGCTGCTCGGATTTGCCATGGAGAGAACGGCTTAGTAGTGTAGTTGCTCTTTCGCCGCCCACTGCTGCGGCGAGCCGGGCCGATGGAGAGGTGTGCGCTTCCGTTGTAGCCGTGCCGCGTCGATAGCGGCGAAGAGCCGCAAAGAGCAGGCACGGCCCTGGGCCCATGGCGGGATCAAGCCGGGCCTCTTGCCGGCAAAGGCGAGAGGTGTATTCGTGACGATGCGAGGCAGGAATTGACGGGGTCCACTATGGTTGCTTGCCTGGCTCTGTAGCCCGCCGCCGGGCGACGAGGCACGGTGGCTTGGACGACTTGATGATGGTGAAGCGACGGCAAGAGGCGCAAAGAGGGAGCGACGGAGGTGGGGGTGGCGCACGGTCCTCTGGTCGTCGTCAGCAGGCGGACTAATGGGGACCTCGCTGGAGAGATCAAATGGTGGCAGTAAGGCGGTGCAGCGCGGCGCGGCGCGGAGCAAAGAGGGCTGATGGGCCTGCCTGCCTGCCTGCCTGCCTGCCTGCCTGCCTGCTTGCCTGCGCCCGCACCTTCACCTCCAACGCCCACGCCAACGCCGCCTCGACACGATCGTCCCAGCTACAGGCGCCACACCGCTCCCGTGCACCCAACGGTCCCGCGCCATGTCGCCTGCCGTCACTGCTACCAACACGCCGCACCAGCCCTCGAAAGACGAGATCAAGGCCGACGATGCAATGTGAGCCCAGCGTCTCTCCACCCGCCTCGGCCTCCCGAGCCCATTGTCTCCCCTGACCCGCGCACGAGGCTGACACCCGCTCCCTGTCAACCGCGTCTGGCACGCAACCTTGCCCGCAGCCTCGACATCGAGCCGGTGCAGCACCACCGCAGGGCGACGCAGTACACGACCCGGGCCGTCTTCGATATGATCCAGACCGGCGCCATTGCCGACGTTGCGCCCGACCCGCGTCGAGGGCCACGCTGGTCGGCGCGCCAGCAGTCCGGCTTCCTCGACTCGATCCTGCGGCGTTGCTATGTCCCGCCCCTCCTCTTTTCCGTCTTTAGCAACAGCGGCGTCGATACCCTCTACTGCATCGACGGCAAGCAGAGGCTGACGACGCTCCACGACTTCATGGCCAACAAGCTGGCGTTCCAAGGCGCGCACCTCGCCCCCCCCTCACCGACCCGACTCGGCCCGGTTCCGGCCGCAGAGCTTGAGCCTGACGACGGCGTGGTCCTTCCCCCTCCACCCGTCGACGCGACAGAGCCCGAGACGGACCGCAAATTCTGGTTCAAGGAGAGCATCAGGGACGGCAAGACGCCCGCACTCTCGCAGCTGCAGCGCGAACGGTTCGAAGCGTGAGAGTCGACTCTACTCTTGGTCGCCACCTCTCGCCTCTGCCTTGGGTTCTTCGCAGCTGATCGCGCAGGCCATGCATCCCCCTCTCCGCCTCCGCTACGACCGCAAGGGAGCCTCTTATCTGCGTCGAGCAGAGCGGGCTCACGCCAGACGACGAGCAAGACCTCTACTGGCGCGTCCAGCGCGGCCTTGTCCCCAACGCCGCGGAAAAGCTCTCCGAACACCTGGGACCGTGGCCCGACTTTATCCGCCAGCTCGCCGCGCACTACGTCAAGGCGGGTCTTCAGGTCGACGCCAGAGGCCAGCGGCTCATCGACGTCTCGGAGGGCAACGACTTCCTGTTTGCGGCCCAGGTGGCGCTGGTCATCCTCCACGCGCAGGTCCGGGCGTCGTCCGTATCGGTGTCCTCGACCTCTCCTCTGCTGGCTAGCGCGGGCCTCACGCCCACCTCGCTGCGCCTGCTCCAGGACCCCAACTTCCTGCCCGTCGCACCGGCGATTGCGGATTTCTTCAAGGCCAACCTCGGTGTGGCGCCCGGTCCGGGTGTGGGGCCGAAGATCAAGGCCACGTTCGAGACGTACGTCGCGCTGGCCAAGGATCGCGTCTACGGCGGCTGCCTCGCGCCGAGCAGCAACCCGCGAGAGCTCAACAGGCAGCGTCCTCTGGGTGGGTAGAGCAACGTCCATCGAGCCTGAGCCCCGAACCCTCGGGGGAGGGGACGTGTGCGCTGACATGTTCCCCGCCGCTGCTGCTCGACGCGCTCACCCGCCCGCAGCGCCCATCGAGCTGGTCCACGTCGGCCTGCTCATCTCCTACTTTCCCAAGGCCGAGGTATCGCAGCTTTACCAAGCCGTCAAGCAGATGACGGCCCCGAACCGTCCGAGGCCGCCCGCGTCGGACGCGCTCAGGCTCGGCTTCACCTCGACAGCCGCCGCGGATCTGAGAAACTTTGTCACGAACCTCAAGCTACCCAACCCGATCAACCCGCGGACCGAGCCCGATCGACGGCGCCAGCATGACGATTCGGGCTCGAGCAGGGAGAGGAACCCTTACGGCGCGGCGTGGTCCGGTAGCGCGAGCCCGAGCACACGCCAGAGGCCGTACGAGGGCGGCAGCCCCTACTATTGGCGACGAGGCTAGTCCGGTCCGGCCGCGGTTCGCTTGGCTCGCCTCCGCGCCGTCGGCGGACGATGACATCGACTCTGTTCCACGCAGGCAAAAGGATCCATTGCTATCAGACTCGATGTTCCCGCGGCTGCAGCTGTTGCAACCGATACCACTGCTGTTGCATGCAAAGCATCGCGCCCCTGTTTGCAGCTGCCTGCCTGCCTGCCTGCCTGGCGGCCTCAGATGGACTTGAAGGCGGCGAGGGCGGTGGTGACGCGGCCCTGCGCGTCGATAAAGGTGTTGTCCTCGCAGCTCGAGCCGAGGTTGGCGTTGCTCTTCCAGAAGGGCTCCCAGTAGAAGAGTCCGTCGGCGCCGGCCTGTTGGGCCGTTTTTGCGACAGTCTGGATCCACTGGGCCTGACCGGCGGTGGTGAAGGGGATGTTTTTGGTGTCCGAGGGGAAGGGGTACTTTGGGCTGGAGCACTTGGAGGGCCAGTCGGTCTCGACGACCATGACCTCCTTGGCGTACTTTGACTTTAGGGTGCGGATGCCCGATGCGAGGTTGGCCAGGGTGGCGCGCGAGTCGTAAAAGGGGTAGTAGGAGACGCCCTGGATGTCGTAGTCGGTGGCGAGGAGCGAGTTGGCCTTGAGCACCTTTTCGTACCACTTCGTCTGGAGGCTGGCGTCCCAGCCGTTGTCGATGTGGATCATGATCTTGGGGCGGCGCGGCAGCTTGGCGTCCCTGACGCCCGCCGAGGCCGAGTGGAGCAGGCGGGCCGTGTTCCAGGCGACGTCGTTTGTGCTCGGGTCGAGGGCGCCGACGGGGGCCAGGAGGCCGTTGCGGATCTCGTTGCCGATGGATACCATCTCGACGTCGATGCCGGCGCTCTTGAACGCCTGCATGCTCTGCAGCGTGTACTGGTAGAGGGTGTTTGAGAGGTCGTCGATGCCCTGCCCCTTCCACTTGGCGGGTGGCACCTGGTGCGCCGGGTCGGCCCATGTGTCGCTGTAGTGGAAGTCGAGGTAGACCTTGAGGCCGGCCTTTTGGGCTCGGCGGGCGAGGGCGACGTTGTAGTCGAGGCCGTATACGCCGCCCGAGGGGTTGACCCAGATGCGCTGGCGCACCGTGTTGACGCCATTCTGCGCCATGATGGTCTCGAGCGCGGCGGGGCTGCCCGACGAGGTGTACCACTTTGTCCCCTGCGACTCGAGGAGGGACGTCGAGGACCAGTCGACGCCCTTGTAGGTGAGCGCGGCCGCGGCGGCGCTGACAAAGAGGGGCAGGAGGTAGAGGTGGCGCAGCATCGTCGGCGGGTCGGTCAGAGGAGAGGGTGAGACTGGCGGATGGTGAGGGGTCGAGCTGGCATGGCACCTGTTCCAAGAGCGCTTATATGGGCGGCGAAGGCCAGGTCAGGCGAGGCGCGGCGCCGAGGCAAAGTCTCTCGTCGTTACCCCTTTGGCCAGTGGAGCCCGCGGCATCTGCGCGCCGGTGCGCTGGTGCGAGGGGCGGCATGGAAGACGTCGTTCCGAGCGGCAATTAATGGTTGCAGTGCGGACGTGGTGGGACGGCGATCTGTTGAGCCATGGATGCAGCAGGGATGGGGAGGGGCGTGCGTGGTATACGGACGCGGTGTCGCGACCGGCAATCTTGGCGTGGAATCGTTGAAGCGGGTCCTAGCCTAGTGGGACGCACGGGGCGCTTGGTGCGGCGATATGCAGGCCAGGTGGTCGGCTGCTGCGCTTGGTTGGTTGGTTGGTTTCGGCTGGTATCGACGTCGAGGGCATGAGGCTGCAGCTCGCTTGCTTGGCTCAGTGTAGTCGATGGTGCGGCAATCTGTCTATGGCGGCGAGTCGGAGGTAGGCCTAGGGCTGCAACGGCGTGGCTCGGCAAGAGAGTGACAGGACCGAGGTTGTCATGGCCGTGGCGAGGATGATGAGCTGGAGCAAGCAGCGGTCCGGTAAGTGGTCGGTGGGCCATCTTGGGGCGGTGGTGGTGTCGGTGGTGGTGGTGGTGGTGTCGGTGGCAGGCCAGGCAATCTTGAATGCTATCCGGACTGCGCACTGAGCGGGGGCCCAGGCACGTCAGGAGGATGCGGTCCGACGTACGGCTCCGCTGCTGACCGTTGCAGCGGGGGCAGTGCAGTCAGATGCGAATCAGAAGCAGATGCGGGCAGCCCACCAGCTAGCCAAAGCAAAGTTGGCGGGCCACGCGGCAAATGATGGATTTATTCGATTATTATGCCCACCCCTTCAACACGGGCCAGGCTGACAACCACCACCATCCACCTTCCATCTTCCATCTTCCATCTTCCACCTTCCACCTTCCACCTTCCACCATCCACCCCTCGCAGGTGCCTTGCTCGCTCGCTTGGCCCCCCCGGCCCTCGCCCCTCATGCCGACTGCGACTGCAAACCCCTCGGGCTAGGGCTAGGTAGACCACAGCTCCCCCGCTTCCCCACTCGCACCCTCTGCATCTTCCACCCTTGATCCGATGCTCAGCCCACCTCGTCCCCCACCCGTCCAAGAGCATCATGGCGACCGCACCGCAAACACCCTCGTCAGCCAGCACGGCGACCGCCACCCGCTCGGCGACCCAGACGACCGCCGCGACGACAGGGACAGGGACAGGGACGGGGACGACGACGACGACGACGACGACGGCCAGGCCACCATAGCACCCACCACCACCACCTCAAGCCAAAACCATGCCACGCATCGCCCGCTCCCCCTCGCCCGCTGCGTCACCTACCTCAAGGCCATCGCTCCCCCCGTCCTCACCGCCCTCGCTCTCGGCCCCTTTGTCCTCGTACCCGCCATCGCTCGCCGCATCGGCCCCTACGCCTTCCTCGCCTACGTCTTCTACATCCTCTTCTTCTTCCCCGCACCCGCCACCGTCGGCAGGTTCTTTGAGACGGCCCTCCTCAGCCTCGTCGCCGCCGCCATCTCGCTCGCCATCTCCCTCCTCGCCGTCAGCGGCGCAGTCTGGATCGACGGCGCCGGTCAGCCCTACTACTCCTCGGTCCAGTCCCGCGCCCTAGGCGTGTGCACCCTCGTCCTCCTCGCCTTCCTCTCGGCCACCCTCAGCAGCGCCGTGCCCCGCCTCAAGGCCCCCTCGCGCTGCGCCCTCTTTGCCGCCGTCTGGGCAATCACCTCGGGCTACACCCACATCACCGCGGCCATCTTCACCGACCTCTTCTACCCCATCCTACTCGCCGCCGTCCTCGGCCTCCTCGGCAACCTCCTCATCTTTCCTCGCACCGCCCGCGCAACCTACCTCCGCCTCGTCACGGAAACCCTCGACGTCGTATGCGACGTACTCGAGCGCGCCGTCGACGACTTCTTCCGAGCCCCGCCGCCGGACTTCGATACCCACTTCCGCCCCCCGCACCACGACCGCCCGGGAGTCGCATCGGCACGGCTGCAGGCCCTACGCAGCAAGCTCATCGGCCTCGGTGGCCGCCTCGAGCCCACCTTCCAGGCGGCAGAGAACGAATGGAGCATCGGCCGCGTCCCCACGGCCAAGTTCAAGGCATACATCCACCTCCTCCGCTCCACGCGCTCCTGGATCGCCTGCGGCATGGGTCTCAAGGGCGCCCACGAGGCCTTTGATGGTGTAGAGACGCCCGGCTATGGCGAAAGAGACGCGCACGAGCTCGCCCAAGGCACGGTCCGAGGCAGGCCCGACACTCGCTCCGCCGACGCCAGCCGCACACGGCGTTCCTCAACCGAAAGCCTCAGCTGCAGCGTCGAGTTCCGCCAGTTTGAGCCGGCCGTGCGAGGACTCTGCCGCGAGATTGTCGCCTCCCTCCGCATGGTCAAGCTCAGCATCGAGATGAGCACCGGCCGGCTCAGCCCGGCCAAGCTTGCCACGGTCGCCCTGCAGCGCAACGGCGAAACACACGAAAAGCCCATCCGTCACCACCACTCGGATTCACACCACGTCCCCGCGGCCATCCTAGCGGCTGCCATGGTGGCCACAGCACAGACCTCAGACGTGCCCATGACCCCGGCCGAAGTGCTGTCCAAGCAGAGGCAGCATCTCCGCCACGCCATCGCAGCGTTCAAGGGCTCCCTCAGAGAGGCCCTGAGAAGCGTAAGAAGGACTAGCAGCGGCACGAGGTCAGCCAGCTCCGACAGGCACCGGCAGTCACGGGCGCGCGCGGCCGCACGGGAAAGCTACTTCGAAGGCGCAGCGCTGCCGCATCAGCCCGACGTGCAATGGGCACAGCGAGGGTCGACGACTGCCCCAGACGACGGGGCCACTCGCGGCGGCCCGCGTCCGACCGAGGAAGAGAACGAGGACGGCGAAGGCCAGGCCCCGGGCGGTGACTTTGCATCCCTCTTTCGGAGCGAACTTTATGCGGTCTCGTTCCTCATGGTCTCTCTGCTCGAGGTCGCGCTGCTGGCCGAAGCCTCCCTCCGCGTCGGACAGAGCATCCTGCGATCCTGGCGGAGTCACCCGCGCAGGCGCGTCTGGCTGCCCGACGTGACCTGGAAGACGTGGCTCAAGCACAGCGGCGACGTGCGCTCGGCCGAGACGTACAGCGAATCGCCCGACCTGCTCGACGACGACGATCACTACGATGCAGAGGGCACCGACGGCGACCTGCGCGCCATGGCGGGCTCGGCCTACTTTGATCGCGACAGCGACAGCGAGATCTGCAAGAACCTCGCCTCTGGCGGCGACGAGAAGAACGAGGCCAAGGCCGTCGGCTTCCGTCGACCCTTGCAGGCCATCCGCATCCTCGCCCGGCGCCTGACGCGGAGCATGGCGGTCCTCAAGTTCCGCGTGCGCCTCTCGCGTTCCATCCGGCGCTTCCGGCACTCGCACCACATCAAGTTCGGCATCAAGCTCGCCCTCGGTGTGGCGCTGTTGAGTCTGCCGGCCTGGCTCGCTCGCGGACCCGCTCGAACCTGGTGGTACGAGCGCCGCGGCCAATGGGCGGTCATCTCCTATCTCTACGTCCTCGAGTCGTCGACCGGCGCCAGCTTTCGCGTGTCGCTATTCCGCATCATCGGCACCGTGAGCGGCAGCTTGCTGGGCCTCTGCATCTCCGAGGTCAGCCACAACAACCGGTACGCCCTCGGGTTCCTGCTCGCGCTGGCCGTCGTCCCGGCCTCGCACTTTATGCTCTTCACCCGCGCCGAGGGGATTGGCATCGTCTTGGGCCTCACGGCGCCGATCATCGCGCTGATCCCGACGCTCGACCTCGAATCGTCAGGCTCCGAGACGGCCGTCGAGTTGGCGTGGAACCGCGGCTACATGATCTTCATCGGCATTGTTGCCGCCCTGATCGTCAACATTGTCATCTGGCCGCTGCACGCTCGCGTCGAGCTGGTCCGCCAGATCAGTCGCTCGACGGTTCTGCTGCAGTCTCTCTACCTCAGCCTGGCCCGCCAGATGCTGACGGGCGGGTTCGTCGCTTCGGCCGAGTCGACGGCGGCGTTTGAGCGGCTCGAGAACAGCGTCGAGCGCAAGATTGCAAAGGCGCGCGGGCTGGTCTCGATGATGGAGGCCGAGGTCAGCCTGATCCCCAAGCGGACCGACGTGCTGTCCGAGATCCTCAACCAGCTTCTGACGATCGCCGAGCTGCTGCGCGGCCTGCGGAGGTGCCGCGAGCATGGGCTGCGCTCGATCCGCCGCGAGGCGGTCGTCAACGTGCTGGAGCTGCGTCAGAATGTCATCGCCTCGGTCCTTATCGTCCTCTGGTCGACGGGCCAGGCGCTGCTCAGCCACGCGCCGCTGCCACAGTTCCTGCCATCTCCCCGGCTGGCGCTTGCGGAGCTGACTGAGGCGGTCGCAGAGCAGCTGAGCGGCCAACGCTCGGACCCCACCACGCCGATGGACATGGGCGAGCGGATGCCGGACGCCTACCACGCGCTGTCGAGCCTGGCCGATCGCCTGGCACAGCAGGACCAGTCCCGACGAGGTCGCGGCTACCGGCGATCGGCGCTGCACTCGTTGCAGACGTCCACACCTACGCCCGTCCGGGGCGGATCGACGACGCCGACGCACGCGCACACGCCGACGACGCCCTACGACCGGCCGGGCGACCGCCGCAGCATGCTGCTCGACTACGCCTCGTTCTTCATCCTGGCCGAGCATGCGCTGCTGTCGGACATTGTCGCGGCGCTCGAGTCGCTGATGGAGCTGACGCGTAAGCTGGTCGGCGAGGCGAGCTTCCTTCAGACCCACTTCGTACCCAAGGGCGAGGGCGGGGACGCGGGTCCGGATGCGGCCGGGACGCCGATGGGCCACGGGGCTGCTGCGGGAACGCCGAGGGGCGCGAGCAAGACGGCGACGGATAGTTTTGACCATGCGGCGTCGAGCTCGTTGGTCCGAGCGCTCAAGATGCAGATGGAGCTGGATCGGAAAGCGGCCGTGCGCGCCTCAATCGATGCCGAGTCGGTCGAGCCACGCGAAAGCGGCGGCGGCAGCAGCAGCAGCGGCAGCAGCGGCAACAACGGCAACAACGGTAACAACGGCGGCAACCGCGCGCGTGCGCAGGACCCTGCATCGGACCTGGCTTCCCGACGAGGTCTGGCGAGCAGCATCGGCGCCGGCAACGACAGCGGCAGCGGTGGGCCAAGCCATGTCCGGATCGAGGGGGACCCGGCCGCCTTTCGACAGCGGAACCGCACGCCGCTCTCGCCGCTGCGTTTCGGGCATGCACATGAGACGATGCGCGGCCAAGGCCACGGACAGACCGAGGCATCGAGCAGAGCTTCTCTAGACGATACGACGACAGATACTGAGCGGGCGGTACCGGCAACGCCACCGCCACCGCCACCCGCGCTGTAGGACCAGACCACACGGGCTCGAACCGACACGGCGGCAACGATGCTCTCCCCTGTACACTACGTTTCCTCTAATGACCTCGAAAAGGAGTTCGCGATCACGGCCATGGGCTCGGCGAAGCGACACGTCGAGAGCGATACAAGAGGCAGGGCCGAGGAAAGGGACGACGGCTGGTTGGGGGACTACCGTGTGGGCACGAGTCCGGGGCCTCACTTGCTAGGAGGTCGGGCAGGGATGACGTTGTCACAGGTGAGGTTGTGGCCGCCGCCGAGGCCGGGGCAGGCCTGGCAGAGGCTCTCGGGCCTAGCGTTGCAGAGGCCGGTGTTGATGTCGCAGCGGAGGGCCCGGAGGGTCTGCTGCTGGCTTGCCGAGAGCTTGGTGACGTCTGGCACGGTGCAGGCGGTGGCGCGCGGAGCCTGGGAGACAAATGTGCGCTGGTTGGCCGGGGGGTGCGTGGCGATGACGCCGGCGTTGGACGGGGCTGCGACGAGGCCGAGGAGGAGCAGGATGGCGGGCAGGATGGCCTTCATTCTCGTATCGCTGGCGCTGTGTCGAAGAGCGGGGAGGGTAGCGGAGGAGGGTGGGGCGTTGGTGCCTCGGTCTTGGCCGGAGAGGAAGAAGGATACAGGGTGAGCTCACCTGTGTGAGTAGAGCGGTTGATTGACTTTGGTGCGGCTGTTGAGGACAGCGAGGGGGGGGGGGGGGGGGGCAGAAGTGGACGCGACGGAGGTGGCTACCGAGATGGCGAGGTGGGGGACACGGGGCCGGAGGTTGGGTGGTACCCTGTCCTGGCCCCCTTTTATCCTTTTTCCGTCGCTACGGAAGCTACGACGAACCTTCCCGCTGTCTCTTCCAAACACACCAAAGAAGGCCCGGCGCAATCAAGCCACCTAACCTACACACCGTTAGGCTATGGAGGGATCGAGGACGCTAAGCTCGGGCGCCGATCGGTGCCGTACGTACCGTCAAGTTATGCTGCGACAGGACGGCATGCGTTACGTAGACACGTACGGCGGGGGGAGAAAAAAAAATCGGGGGCCTGGACGTAATGGGACCCCCTGAATAACCTTTGTTCAGGTCAACTGCAGCCTTCCTTGCTCCGGCCGACGTGGTGTCCGATGGCGTACAGATGCACCGTCGTGAGAGGAGGCTCGACACGAGGCGCGATATACGTAGGCGTCATGTTTTCAAACGCCTTCGCAGTCGAAACATTGCCGTCATGGCATCTGCTCGTCACTGGCACGTAGCTTCGAGCTTTCCAGTTCGAGCTGAACGAAGGGGGACCGATGTCGATCCCAGCGATGGGCACACCGGTAGGGCGGCCGGATGAGATCGCAGTCGGCTCCCTCGGCGAAGGGGTCCGGGTCTGCCGTACATCGAGTCCGGACGGCTGCACGCCACACCTGTTCTCGCCTGCAGCCAGGACATTAGGCTGGCCGATGCAGCCGGGCGGCCCGGCCGACGCGGAATCGCTGAAAGGGCGAGGATCGCTCCTGTTCGCCCCTGCTCTACATGGGCTCGAGCGTCAGGCCACTTTCACGGCAACCTCGAAAAGGGCCGGGCCCGCCCACCAGTGCACAAGGGCAGACCGATGCGTCTACCCTCACCCCTCCTCCGGGTCGTGCCGGCCACCGGCTCGTGATTCGCTCAGAGGGCCGCCTCACCCTCCGTGGCCATACTCGAGGCACGAGCGCGCGCTCTGCAGCCCGGACAGAAGACGAGGAGGTAGCCCGCTGCTATCCGCACCGCTCGCGAGGCCTATCGTAGATCACCTTGGCTCGTGGGGCCATCGAGCTCATATAGGAAGGACCACTCGCGCGGGGCAGAAGATGCGGATGGCCCCAGAAACAGCACACGACGCTGCTGCGCTCCGTGGAGGCGCGGATGCTGTCACGGCGCGCTAATCGGGCGCACACAGGCAGAACAGGTCTGCCGCTGCCCGACCTGACGGCAACACCTTTAGCCGCGGGCGGAAGGTATGAAGGACAGCGGGCCGTGGTCGGCCAAATGGTGTGGGAACCAATCCGAGCAGGGTGGCTGCTCGAGGAACGACGCCGCACTCGAGCGCGTCCTCTGTAGGTGTCAGCACGATGGTGGGCTTCACGGCGACCTCAAGCATGTATCCCGTTCCGCCGCATGTGTTGGGGGATGTGGCGCTGGTACGCACCCCTTCGGGCCACCGTTCAGCCTTCTGTCGCCGCGAGCGCGCATTTCCAGCCTTGTGCGCGGAGGCCGAGCATATCGGAGCGGTCGCTACGCCGACGCGCCCTAAGAGGTGTATCCGGGCTCGGCGACACGCGCGCTCGTGAACCTTTCTCGGCGCCGCCGCACGTGGCGGCATGGTATCGCCCGTTCCGAGCAAGGGCTATTGCGAACGCCGGTCACAAGGCGATCGACAAGAGGGCGGAAGTCGCGGCCGGCAACGCGGGAGGGTCGGGTCGGCGCTGTCCGACAGAACCGCTTCGCATTCGGGCCAGCCTAGCATGCGACCACGCTATCCTTACACCGCCTCCTACCGGGGCACGGCGTGCGATCTCTGTGCCTTGAATGGACGCGACAGACGGCTTCAAGTGGGGTCGCACCGGCCACGGCGGCAAGAGATGGTACCAAATGGGATCGGGCCGCGGATGTGACCTCAGGATCGGTGGATCCGGAGAGGCACTAATGACTCCTTAGCGCACCTTCAATGTCTGGATTCGGAAAGTGCCTTTTCGCTGCCGTGCGAGAACAGAAAGCCGGAGTGAGACCGTGTGGGACCGAAGCGCTGCTCGCCGCGATCGAGACAAGCGGAGGGGCCAGACGGGAGAAGACCAACGGTCGTCGGTTCAGCACGTCGCATGCATCGGCGTGGGCAAGTTGGTGCTGAGGTCGGACGAGAATCCCGGCGCTGCTGAGACGCAAGAGAACATGGATGACTGTGCAGGGGCACGACGCGCTCTCGCCATGCCAACTAGATACATTGCAGCTCGTTTTGCGCTGCTCTCGAGTGGACTCGCGCCGTTACCATCGGAGTGGTGGGGGCGACCGCTGCGGGGAGCGTCTCTGAGCATCGTGATCCGCAGCGTAGAGTTCAGGCCCCACACCCCCGCTTCGGCACGCTTCCCTATTTTTCATTTACCCCCCACCAGCGGACCGATGAGGATGCTGCAAACATCGGCCTGCGCCTATCTAGACGGCGGGCACGTTTGCTACGTACACTTCACACGTGCCCGAAAGGCTCAGAGGCCGAGCGGGGAGCGCCTTCCGGAAAACACGCCGGCCTATCTTGCCCAAACTGTACGTCAACATCAGCGACGCCATCCTCCTTCGAGACAGCCCACCATCTCTATCTCTTGTTGGAGCACTCCGTCTTGGTAGACGCTCGCGCAGCCGCCGATCTGAGAGCGCAGCTGTGAGAGGCCTGGACCCCCTGAATCAACACAGCATTGAGCTGCACGAGGAAACCGGCTCCCCCGAGCCGCGGGTGTACGACTCGGCCATCTGTGGTCAGGGCCTGGCCAGGTGGACGGCGTGCACTGCGGAGAGCATCGGCAGTCTCTGAACTTGTCCAGCTGCTTGCCGCATTTCTCCTCGAGATCGAAAAGCCCGCGGACCAAAAGCCATCCGGCGCAAGACAGCTGGCCCATCTACCTTCCTGGCACTTCCATCGACGTGGCTCGCTCGGAACATTACTTCCAAGCGAGTTGGTCGCACGTAAGTTGCCTGCCTCGCCCAGCTCACGGCAAAGAAGCGGAGACGCCTGTACTAGCATTGCAGAGAGGCTTCGGCGCCGAGGTAGGATAAAAGGAGGAGGGCAAAGGGGAACTTCTCGGCCTCACACTCACCCCTCGACTCTTCTACATCGCAAAACCCCTTCCTCGGTGCCTGCCGTCTCGCTCAAGAAAGTCCGACCAAGCTCCAGAACACGCAGGTGAGACGATTCTTGCCCTGTTCTGTTGAACGAAGGCAGCACCGGGACGCCTGCTCTGACGCGTCACCCGTACGTCTTGCGCACTGTTGTCGTTGCCAGGAAACCATGAAGGCCGTTCACACTTCCGTCCTTGTCGTCTTCGCTCAAGCTCTGTTCTTGACGGCCAGGGCGGTCGTGTTCCATGGAAAAGGTCCCCTGATCCCGTTCGACGTCTTCTGCTCTTTCGATCCTAACCAAGTCGTGGACGCGCGCTCATTCAGCCAAGCCCTGCACTGCGATGCGAACAACGAATGCGACCGAACCGACGGGAAAACGTTCTGCGCGACCTGCGACTTCTACCATGGCGGAATCAGCGCCAGCTGCAAGCTGTACTAGACGGCATTAAGGAGGGCAAGCGAGACATATTCGACGAGGCGCCATGCTGCGTTCGGCGGCGTCCCGCGAAGTACAAGAACTTCGTCATCGACGGCGTGCGCAAGCATCTCCGTGTCCGTTATTGTCCTGTCGAGAGACTTTCAATGCCCAGTTGCATATGCTTCCGCCCTAGTGGACGGCACGCTTTCGCACTCGCGGTTGCCTTATCACACCGGGTCGACCGGCTCATCCTTGAGTGCGACTAGGTGAGGCTGCCTATCACCGTGCTTTTCAGCGGTCCGCGGCCAACTCGTCTGCTCGTCCGAGCACGGATGGGGGTGTTCGCTCAGGTCCATCTGAATGCAGTCTATGCCATGCTACGCCGTACGATCGAGCATTCACGGAACGGTCGCCTTCGAAGGACAACCCTCGTGCACGAGTTACTCCGCAGAGATGCGAGGAAGACGTCCGCAGAGCATCGCTCGTCGTGCGTCGCGTGTCGCAAGAGCAGATGAACAAGCATATCCAGCAGCTTCACGGTCTAAGCACCCGCCCCACATGGCAAACCCGTCCATTCCCGTCCGCACAGTCTTCGAGGGGGCCACACCTTTGCTCTGCCGGCAACACGCGGCTCTGCCAAGGATGGTCGATGATTGCAAATTGTCCAAACTACGGTCTGGTCCACTCGTGTTGCTCGTGCGTGGCAAAGGCTGGCCAAGTCGGGCAGGCGAGGCCCCAATCAATGCCGCCAAACTGAGCCTCCCAGCAACGCCTGACATCGACCTGCAAGATCACGGGACGCACCAGTCGCTGGGTGTGCCCTTGAACATGGTGCACATTTTGCAAAACGTGCCCATGTCCATCTTGCACGCTGAAGGAGATCCCGGATTGCAGCCTTGGCTTTGGTAGAAGAGCAGCGTCGCATGAGACAGGTCATCGTAATAGCACTCGGCAGTTGGCTTGCAGCGAAAGTAGGGGTCCTTCGCAGGGACGCAGTTCGGCTGGACCTTGGCGGTGATGAACCGCGCGGATTGCGCGACGGTGCGAGGCTGGATGACTGGCTTGTGCGCGTCCCACGGATCGGTCGGGGCGGCGGCTACAGCAGCGACAGCCAGAGCAGTGGCGATGCTGGTAAGGCGGAAGAGGTTCATTGCGGAGGTGCTGTTGAGCGGGCCTTTGACACGTTTGGGCTGTCTATCATTCCGAGTCGGGCGAGAGTTCAACGACTAGTCAGAGGAGAGAGAGGCTACCACGCGGGAGGCTCGGATCATGCGAGCTGCTGCTTACTGGAGCTTGCTTGGCAAGGAGGATGTGGGGTGCTGGCCAGACGGACGCTCAGGCAGGTAACGCAAGCTTTTATACACATCTGGGCCTGTGGCGAGCTCGCTGTTTGGGGTGCCTTAGCCAGCGACGGCAATTGTACCCGTCGACCTGCCCCACCTTCAGCCCTCTCTCGTTTCGAGGTGGGTCGACATTACGGGCAAGTCAAAGGATGTGGCAGTGTCGCGGCCCGGTGTGCAAGAACGGACCCATGATGAAGCTGAAGCTGTAGTACGTGCCAACGGTAAGCTGATCCGGATGAGCTCGGGGCGCGGATGCCCCTCCGCCGTGCTCTCCTGACTTGCAAAATCAGGCGCCACCTTTCCTTTTCGGTAGTGCAGTCCGGACCCACCATCGGGACCTCACCGCACAGGTACAAGACGACTCGCCGCCGTGAAGGCAGCTCGGTATCGTGATTCCGACACTGTGGCGAGCGGAAGTGTCGCTGTGACGCCCCCTCGGTGCCAGGACGATGTAATCGGCTGCGGATCAGCCTTCGCGGGAGAAGACAGGCCTCGGCGTGATACGGAGTGAGCGGTTGCATCGCCGTGTCGAGGTCGAGCCCGCGGGAGAACAGAGGGTCAGAGCGTGGGTGCTGTGACGCTGCCTTTTGTCGTGCAGAGTCAGGCGGTGGGTCGAGCGCCGACCCACCTCCGATGTGGGGACGATGGGTCCAGCGTATCAGCGAGGAGCGATGCTTGCAAGCCACTGCGGACGCTCGTTGCGGCGCCCCACTGCTTTTGCCCCACAGCGAAGAGGGCGACCAAAAGGGTACATAAGAGCACGTTGCACGTTCCAGACAGAGGCCCCGACCAGAGGCCCACAATCTCAAGACCCCCAACAGCTCCCTCACAGCTGAAGCTCCAAGGTGAGTGCAGCGCGAGCCTTGGTCCAAGATACATACATTCGCCACGCCATGCGCAGGTCGAGCTACTCGGGCAGATTGCAACCTGACACCCCGAGCGTGTTTGCTCCCCTTTTCGAAGCCATCGAAGATGAAGCACTTCTCGTCCCTCGCTGCCATCCTTGCCCTCGTTGCCGGTGCCATGTCTGCACCGGCCAACAGCGGCCCCCCTAAACAGCACAAGCCGAAACCCGACCTGACCTACTTCGCGAACGACGGCAGCAGCTGCCTTTTCGACGCCATGAGCCGCGCTCAAGAGCTCTGCCTGGCGCAGAAGCTCAGCTGCCATCCCTCGGACTGCGATACGCTGGAGCCTGATGTCCTGCGCTATTACTGCGACCTTTGGGAAGGCTTTCCCTTCAATGCTCCCGTCTTCGTCGATCCGAACTTCCCCGGGATCACGATCACCCCGGCCAAAGGACCGCAGTGGAAGAAGGACGCTTGCAGCAAAGTGTAGGCTTGACAAGCTCGATGTCGTCTCGACATTTTGTCAGCTAGCAACCCCCAGCGCCTATGCTGTCCTTATCTACGTGCGCGGTATGCTTCGCTTTTTCTCGCGAGCGTGAACGAGAACCTTACGTCACGTCCAGGGCCGATTTGATTTCAACTCGCCGCAAGTGCGGCCAAGTAGCGCTGGCGGATGACGGCTTGTCGATGAACGTCAGGACGCTGCGCTCTCGCAAGATGGCCTTGCGAGCGTGGACTCGTCTGCAGCTGGTCGCCGTGAGCGCTCGATCGCCTCGGAATATGATTTGAAAGAGATGGTGATAGAGCTGAGATACATGAGCGGGTATGGCCGCGCTAAGACGGAGCGCACTCGCCACCGGGGACCCCTCGGGCCTGGCTACACATCTTGCAAAACGTGTCGACGTCGATGTCGCACGAGGCAGGTGCCGGCTTGCAATGATTCTTCTGGAAGAAGATGTCCGTCGCCCAGCTGAGTGCCGCGAAGCCGCACGTTGCGGCCGGAAGGCACTTCTTGTCGTTCCAGTTGCCGCCGAAGACCAAGCACTGCGGGATCGTTTGGGCGGTCTGAAAGTTCACGACTGTCTTGGGCGTGTGAGGCTGGACCACGGGGGTGTGAGGCTGGACGACGGGCGTGTGTTCGTCCAAAGCCGCGTCTGCGGGCGCCGCCATGGCTGCCGAAGCCAGGACGACGGCAACGCCAGTGAGCCAGACCTTCATTTTGTGTTCTTCGAGCGCGGGTTCTGACGCGCTGCGAGGAGGCGAGAGAAAGTCGGATAGTGGTTTCAGCACAAGGCAAGAGAGCTGCGGCGTGCCACGGACACTTACGCTGGTCTGTTGATATGGCGGATAGGAGGTGTCGTTGAAAGAACGCTGAGGGAATGCTGAGTTCGAGGCATTGGACAAGACTTTATACCCTGTCGTCGCCTCTTGACTCTATCCCAGCCAAGCGATGAGCTGAGGCCGGCCGTGGCTCTTCCAGCGGTCATCAGCCTTGCACATCGATCGCTGCAATTGTTACGTGTCGTGGCGAATGTCGCGCATGCGTTGGCGCTCGGGCCGAGGCGACATGCAACAAGCCGCTGCACCACCTCGAGGCAGGCCCACCGACACTGGGAGAGTCACCCGTGCTCCGGGGCTCGGCGCTCAAGTGTCGGTTTGATGCTTGCACACCAATGCACTTTACCGACGCCTTGGCGCAGAGCTCATACTTATGTATCTGTCTCCATGCGTTGCCTGAGCGGTAACCACGTCTTTTCGTCCACGGGTTCAGACATCGAGGTACGCATCGTCCGACATGCTCAACGGCCCACTCACAAACAACAAGGCAAACTGTATTCGCCCCCTCGAACCAGACGCGGCCCGGTCGATGCAGGAGCGCGGAGAGTGGGGCTTCGATTGGATCAAGCTTCAGGCGAACCCCCTCGGCGACACCGGACCCGTTTACGTACATAAAGGGGACCCAACGGGCCGAGGCAGCCGTGTGGGTGACGCGATCGGCACTGTCACTGGGGCCAATACCTTTGCTGGGGCGCCGAAGCAGGTGTCGAAGGATACAATATCAAGGCGGAAGGGGTCATCACCGCCCCTAGGCCCTCCCCCCATCCTCCATTAGCCCCCTCCCACTGTCCAGAAACAAAAGTACAAAGCTGAGCGGTCGGCGGCTCGCACTGCGTCTCTTGAGCAAGCTCTCTGACAGATCGACCTCCATACATACCTGCTTTGGCGTAAAGCGCAGCCAAGCCAAGCCAAGCCAAGGCAAGCCCAGACCAAAAGCGACACGCCATCCCTCTCGCTACCATGAGGATCTTGAGCCTCGTCTCGCTCTCCCTTGTCCTGGTCGTCGCCACCACCACGTCGGCCGCTTCCATCAACGAGACCGACGCCATGAAGCGACTGGAACGAAGGGACACGATCTCGTACCGATCCGCTCAGAATCGCTGAAGGCGACGGAGGGAAGAGAATTCCGAAAATGTCGATCTGCACCCTCTACCAGCCCGACGCTGTGCTTCAGCAGACCCTGGCAACCGAGGGATGCACCCCCGCCAAGTGCACGCTGGGCCCCGTCAACCTCTGCAAAGCCTGCAAGGGCCCTGTGGGCCAGCTGCATTACGTATGAAGGATAGAGCTGCTGAGAAGAGTGAAGCCCTCGATCGCTCGCGAGCGCGCCATGCCGCCTGGCTGGGCGCGATGCGCAGACACCGAACTGAGCGACCCTCGACCACATCCCTTCGCGAGGATTTCTCGAACGAGGCGTAGGGGGAGGAGGAGAAGTCCCCGTGTACCTCCTCGTTGGCTTGCACTACGATCGCCTCTGGTGAACGCGGGCGAAGACAGAGCGAGCCTATCCAGACTGAATGCAAAGCGGAGTTGATGTCGTGCCTCGTCGACGAATCCGCCTCAACTGTTCGAGAACAGCAACGGCGGGGGCAGTGGAGCATGGCATCGGAAGCTACATGCAGAGCGTGCTGCACTGCGGAACGGAGGACATAGCGTCCAAGTCCTCACGGCGACCTTGGGTCCCGGCAGCCGCGGAACGACACAGCCGCACCACAGCGCCTCTCTTTGCTTCCACATCTCTCGCTGCCGTGCCGTATAGTACATCTACAGCTGGGCCTCCATCAGCTCCTTGTACCGCCCGCCGCGGGCCAAGAGGTCATGGTGGTTGCCCTGCTCGCGAATCTTTCCATCTTCGACGACAAAGATCCAGTCGCACTTGCGCAGCGAGCTGAGGCGGTGCGCGACGGTGATGGTGGTCCTGCCCTTGGCCGCATTGTCGAGGGCGCTCTGCACGGCGCCCTCGGCCTCGGCGTCGAGCGCCGACGTGGCCTCGTCGAGCAGCAGGATCTTGGGGTTGCGCAGCAGCGCGCGCGCGATGCACAGCCGCTGCTTCTGTCCGCCCGAGAGCTGCGAACCCTTGAAGCCCACCTCGGCATCGAAGCCGCCCGGAAGGCCCAGGATAAAGTCGAGGATGCACGCTTTTTGGCACGCGTCCTCGAGCTGCGCCTGGGTGACGCTCTGCGGGTCCAACGAGCCCAGGCACAGGTTCCACCGGATGCTGCCCTCGTACAGGATCGGATCCTGCGAGACGTAGGCCATCTGCGAGCGCAGGTCGTCGAGCGGTATGGACCGGACGTCGGTGCCGCCAAACGTGATGGTGCCACGCGACGGGTCATAGAAGCGCTGCAGCAGCGAGAGCAGACTGCTCTTGCCCGAGCCAGAGGTGCCGCAGAAGGCGACGCTCTGGCCGGCCTTGATGCGCAGGCTGAGGTGCTTGAGCGCCGGGTGGTGCGGCCGCTGCGGGTAGCGGAGCTCGATGTCGGTCAGCAGGATGTCGCCCTCGGCGGCGCGAGCTGCCACGTCGCGGTCGACAGCAGCCCCTCCGACAGGCTGCAGGGTGGCCACCCTCGGCTTGCGGCTGAGCCAGCCGTGAATGGTGCGGAACGAGTTCTTGGCCCTGCCGTAGTCGGGCACAAAGGTGAACAGCCTGCCTGCCGAAAATGCGGCGATAATGACGGCCTCGAAGACGGCGTAGAGCTCGGTGAGGCCGAGGTCCGACTTGCTCAGCAGCACAGCGCCCCACCAAAAGATGAGGGCCGAGAGGAGGAGCACCATGGCCTGCGAGACGGCAAAGCCGCCTGCACCAAAGATGAGGTACCGCGTGCGGCGCGGGTCGGCCTTGGCGCGCTCGTCGAACACGCGCATTGTCTCGCCCTCGCGCCCGAGGGCGGCGACCGTCTTTATGGCGTCGACGTTTTCGGCAATGTACGAGGCGGCCTTGTCGACCGACTTCTGGCTGGTCGCCTCGTAGCGTTCCAGCATGACGATATTGAGGTAGCCAGAGACAAAGAGGACGACGATCGGAGCGAGGCAGACCAGCGCGGCCTTCCAGGATAGAGCGAGGCCCATTACGATGGATCCGATCAGGTTGGCGGTGCTGATGATGACCTGGCTGAAGATGAGGCCCGTGGCCGCGCCGACGTTGGCGGGATGGCTCGATACGGCAGAGCTCATGGTACCGCTGGCGTGGTCCTCGGAGTCGAAGAAGCCAATCTCTTGGCGGATCAGGGCAGCCAGGCCGTCCCTCTTGAGCTTGCGGATGACGTGCTCCGAGGCGACCTCGAGGAAGAAGCTGTTGACGAGCACAATGACCAGGTCGGCCATGGCGAGGACGAGGAACCATTGCGCCCAGTAGTTGGCCTCGCGCCGCAGGCGGGCGTCGTCGCCCTGGATCGAGAGCGAGTTGACGGCCTTTCCGGTCAGCCAGCCGGCGACGGGGAAGCTGCCACCCGTCGCGATGGCTCCAAGGATGCCGATGGCGAAGAAGACGCGCTGCGACCAGACGTAGCGGAAGAAGGCCGAGCGGGCCTTGCGGGTCTGGGATCGTTGGACTTCCTTGGCCCTGGCGCCATCGACGCTTCCACTGCCATCGACCGAAGGCGGCGAACCCTTTCCCGCAGAGTCGGATCCGTCCAGGCCAGCCTCCTTGTCGAGCAGCATGGCGGCGGCGGGCGGGATCTCTTCGGAAGCCGCCGGCGCATCGGCCGAGTGCTCGAGCTGCCCGACAGTGTGGCCGGTTGTCCGACCAGGGACCTGCCAATGGTGCTCCGAGGCTCGGCTGGTCCTCTGCCTCATGGGCCCCGTCGGCCGTGAGGGTTGCGGTGGGTCCAAGGGCCGCTGCGGGGCGCTGACGGACGGCGTGCCGTCGGTCCAGGCACCGCCGACCTGAGTCGTCGAGGCATCGGACGTGTACTCGCGGCCCGGTCCCTGGGTATCCTCGATAGCTTTGGGGCTCGATGCGGCCGAGCTGGACGTCGCAAACGGAGAGGACAATGCAGAGGGCGTCGACGCATCGTTCTTGGAGGCTTGCCCCAGGCCAGACTTCTTGAAATCATCGCCGTCGTCGTCATCGCTGCCGTCGCCCTCGTACTCGGCGAAGTGCTTCTGCTGCATCACCATGTCGCGGTAGAGGCAGGGCCGGCCCTTGCCGACGTTCATGAGCTGGTCGTGGGTGCCCTGTTCGACAACCTGGCCCTTTTTCATTGTGACGATGAGGTCGGCGTGCTCGATCGTGCTGAGGCGGTGAGCGATGAGGATCGTGGTCATGCCGCGCTCGTCCTGCTCCCGCTGCAGCGCCACCTTGATCCTGGCCTCGGTGTCCGAGTCGAGGGCCGAGGTGCCTTCGTCGAGGCACAGCACACGCGGCTGTCGGACGAGGGCGCGTGCGATGGCGACGCGCTGTCGCTGCCCTCCGCTGAGGAGACCGGTGCGTCCGCCGGAGACGACGGTGTCCATGCCCTCGGGCAGCTTCTGGACAAAGCCCCAGGCCTGCGCCTTTTCGAGAGCGTCCTGCACCTTGGCCCTGATCAGGGCCGTGCGCGACTTGATGTGCTCCGGGGCATGGGGATCGCCATCGACGTCCGGAGAGTAGGCCCATTCGGTGCCTGTCAGGCCGGCGGCGACGTTTTCAAAGATGCTCGCCGTGAACAGCTGCGGGTGCTGCTGGACGATGGCCACCTGCGACCTGAGCCAGGCCAGGTTGTAGTCGCGGATGTCCCTGCCTGCAAAAAGCACCTCTCCGGCCCCCTGGATCATGGCAGCGTGAGCTTCGGCCTTGTCCGCTTCGACGCCCTTTTCCTCGGCATCGAGGTCCTTGGCAGCGACGACCTTTGCGATCCCGTCCCGCTGCGCCTGCTTCCTCTTCATCTTGGCTTCGGCCTTGTCCTGGGCCTCCTGGTCCTTCTTCTCCTCGGCGGCCACCTTCTCGTCGTCTGGGTGCGGCACGTTGGCCGTCTCGGGGTCGTATTCGCGCAGCAGCAGGCCGGTGATGGTCGACTTGCCGGATCCCGAAGGCCCGACCAAGGCCGTCACCTTGCCGGCCTCGAAGACGAGGGAGACGTCGCGCAGACTGGCGACGTTGGGGCGAGACGGGTAGGCGAAGGTGACGCCCCGGATCTCGAAGCTGGGCTGCCAAGAGTTGTCGGCGGGCAGCTGGAGCCCGCCTTGGTCGCGGATGTCGATCTTGGGCACGCGCTCGATGGCGAGGCGGACCTGCTTGATGGCGGTCCAGCTGTCGAATATGGCGGCAATGTGCGGCACCATGTTGGAAAGGGCAAAGAGCGAGTTGAGATAGTTCCAGAAGGCGGTGAGGAGGTTGCCGAGCGACACCTTGTCCTGTGCGAGGTTGATCGAGCCCCACCAGAAGGCGAGCGAGTAGGTGAGGTTGAGCATGGTGTAGACGGCGCCCATCTCGATGCCGCGGATGCCGGCCTTGCGCATGCCCAGCTTCTCGAGCGGCGCGAGCATGGCTGACTCGAAGCGGGCGATGAGCGCCGACTCCATGCCAAAGGACTGGACGACGCGGACCGAGCCCAGCACCTGCTCGAGGAAGGTCGAGGCGCGGCCCTCGATGCGCAGGGCGGGCGCCCCGACGCGTTCGGTGGCCTTGGCGAGCACCGTAAAGATGATCATGGTGAGGGGCAGCAGCGCCAGGAGGACGCCAGCGATGCGGGGCGCCTTGACGAAGCCGATGATGACCGAGGCAAACAGGGTGGCGAGGGACCAGGTGGCGAAGCCGAGCTTCTCGCCGAAGCCGGTGCGGACAGAGCTGATGTCCTTTCCGGCCCGGTTGGCGATCTCGCCGGCGCCATGGAGGTCAAAGTGCGAGGCATCCTGGGAGAGGACGGAGGCGACGTAGGCGTGGCGGAGCCGCTGGGTGAGGCTGTGGGACGCTGAGCTGAAGCAGGCGAGAAAGAGCCATGCAAAGATGAGCTCGCCAATACCGCAGACGGTGATGACCCAGCCGACAAAGCTGCCGCCGTCGACAATGTCCTGGGACGTGGCGTCGGCAGGGGTGATGCGGTTCGTGTAGATGCCGTAGAGCAGGTCGAGGCTGGGCATGCCGAGACCGGCGATGAGGGCCGAGAGGAGGCCGACAAAGTAGAGCACGCCCGGGTGGGCGCAGAAGGCTCGAGGCTGGCTGATGGGCGATGGGAGAGGCGGGCAAAAGGAGAGGAGGTAGAGAAAGTCGGGCAGCCGGGAGCTGTGGCTGCGCAATGGGGCGACATGGACGGTGCGGGAGGTGGTAGTCGCCCGGATCATGGTCGAGATCGGCTGCTTGGCATCGTGGTGGGCCGCCGAGGACGTCGTTTCTGGCGAGTGAGAGGGAGCATCGAGGGGGGCGGCATCAGAGGATCCTTGTGGGGCGTCTGGCCTGTGCTGTTGTGATTGCCCGGCCTGTATCGTGGCGACGGAATCGAGGTGCTGTGGGTGGCTGACTTCGTTTGTCGGGTCGGCAGCCGTGGTGGCTGGCTTGGCGGCGGCGGCGGCCGGGTCGGATATCGTCATCATGGCGGACGACATTGCGGATGTCGATTGTGGTCAGAGGATGCCCCGAAGGCGAGTCGGGTCTCTTGAGGTGGGAAGCAGCGTCCTGAGCGATGGCGGGCAGCAAAGGAGCAGCAGTGCAGTGCAGTGCAGCGGGTCGAAGGGTCGAGTGGTGTCCGAGTAGCAAGGATGGCTCTAGAAGCTGGTGCGAAGAGGTGGCGAGGCGGCGGGTGTCAAGGCATGGCGAGGAGGGCCGTGACTAGGTATACATACGGCCACCGGCGGCGACGGATGGGCGGAGACGGAGCGCGCGAGAGGGGGGCTGAGCATAGTACGCGGTACGCGGTACGTGGACGCCGAGAGCAAAGGGGCGCGACTGCTCGACAGGCGGGTCCACCGAGAGGCTACCCGGTAGGTGAGGAGCGTTTGCCCGGCGAATAGGTCGGAGCGAGTCATGGCGTGGCGGAGGCGTGGCGTTTGGCCGGTGAGCTCAGCATCCGCTCTTGGTTCGGTCGGTCCACTCGTTTCCGATCGAGTCGAATAGGGCCAAGCAAGCAGGGCCAGGCTAGGGCTAGGGCTGACTCGCATCCCGCCGGCTTCCTTGGGGACGTCACCCACCACGCTTCGACCCAACCTCCAAACGCAGCTCGAGCAAGCCAAGGCGAAGGCAAAAGACAGGCAGGCAAACAGGCGACTCGAGGCAGTCGGATCGGGGCGCCCCCCTCGCCGGCCGGTGGACGTCGTTTGGGGGGCCGGTTGCGTTTCCGTTTAGCCGCTCGCCCGAAGCTCAAGCAGAGGCCCAGGGGATGCCAAGACCGGACGCAAGGCAGCATGAACCATGAAGCAAGCAAGCAAGCAAGCAGGCAGGGGCCGGCCTCGTCGCGGCTCGCTCAGCTCCCTAGCCTGCCTGCCTCTTCCTTTTCTCTCTGCTGGCGTTTCGATCGGTCAATTCCGACGGGCCCTTCGCTAGGCCGGGTCGGGTCGAACCCGTCTCGCCTTTCGCCTTAGCTTGCTTGCTTTCCGTCCCCCTTTCCCGGCGGGTCGCTCGCGTGTCGCTCTTTGCTCAACGGGACCCTCGTCGGCAAGGCAGAGAGACCAAAGGGACAGACCAGCAAGCCGCCGTCTTCGTCGTCCCATCCCGTCTTGCCATGCCATCGAACGCCTGCCGACCATCTATCCATGCCTGCCCGCAATCAGATAACCTCGTCGGGTCTCAGGTCGCACCTTGCCAGCAAACACCAGCGCCTCGACTCTTCTCCTCTCATGACATCCCACATCGCCTCTCCGGCAGCGTCTCGCCACACCACACGGCTAGTCGTGCAAAACCATGTAGGGGGTCTCGCTCCTATCTAGCTAGCTAGTTGGTACACCGCGACCAGAGGGGCAGAGCGAAGGGACAGGACGGGCGAGGCGATGTTGCTTCCTCGCCCTTCCTCGATCCCCGTTTTTGAAAGAGGGGCGCACCTCGGCCGGCACAGCATGGCATTGCACACCTCATGCCGAAGCCTCGGCCTGGGCGGCGGCGGCATCGGCACCAGAGATGCCAGCAGTCTGACCACCGCGAGTTCCTAAGAGACGGGGGCGTGCGGGAAAAGGAGAGAGGTTCCCATGACGAGACGAGACGAGACGAGGCGAGGGTTCAGCGACACGCCCACCAAAACAGCGGCCACGTCTCACAGACGGCCAGGGCGCCAACTGGACCGCCACTCTCGCCGCCGCTGCTACTCACGTCCGATGGTCTCGAGGATGTTGTTGATGCTCGACTGCCACTGCACCAGCCGCGTCTCGAGCGCCTGCCACTGCTCCTGGCCAAACGTGCGGTGCGCCGACCGGTACACGCGGAACGACGAACTGACCTGCGACAGCTTGCCCGACACGAGCCCGGCGCGGATCACGTCAATCACCCACGTCTCGACGTCGTCCTCCGACACCTTGAGCGTCTTGGCAATCTCGCTGTACGCCACCTCGGTCGACACGCTGCGCGCGCACAGACCGGCCAGGTCCAGCAGCCGGATCTTGCGCGACAGCTCAGCCTCGGAAAGGCCTGCGGGCGGTGTGAAACCAGACAAGAGAGAGGGGTAGATAAGGAGGAAAAGAGTCAGTCCAGCTGCGTCCGGCGGCTGCATCTCGAAGCGGTCCTCCGCCGGCCTTCCGCCCGCCACTCACCGAGACGCTCGAGCTCCTGCTTGCCACCCTTGCCGAGCCACGCGTCAAAGTCCTCGGCCGATCCGCCGACAAAGATCTTGAGCAGCTCAAACACGGGCGAGCCGTTGAGGTCGAGCACCGCCTGGATCTTCATCAGGTCCTCAAACTCGTACATCTTGTTGAGCCGCAGCGCGCTGGCCACCGTCCTCTCGGCGGCCCCCTTGGCATCCGCCGACGCCGAGCGGTTGAGCGAGATGAAGCGCAGGTGGAGGACGAGGTACTGGTACGCCTTGGAGCCCTGGTCGTGCTCCTTTTCTGCCGACTCGAGCGCCTTGGCCACCTTTTCCAGGCACGCCGACTTGGCCTCGTCCGACACCTGCCACTCGGCGAGCCATTGTGGCAGGCTCGCCAGCGCAGACGCGAGGAAGTCGAGGTCGTCGTTCTTCGAGGCGAGGCTGAGCAGGGCGTTGAAGAGGTCGAGGCGGAGCGCAGATCGCGCCGGCAGCGTGTTGAAGATGTTGGACAGGCTGTGGAGGCGAGGGTAGCGGACCAGGTACAGGTGAGGATACGGGCGGGGCGGACGGGCGTCGGCACGGGCACGGGCACGAGGACGAGGACGGTATGACGCAGAGGTCAGCTTGGCCTCTCGACCTGTAGCGGACCCTCGTCGGGCCACGACCGGCGTCGCTCGACTCACATTCGGTATCGGACGAGGTTCTTCTCTGTCGGGCCCTCGGAGACCAGGGCAGAGGCGAGCTGGCTCAGGAGCGACTGTCGTGCGCCCTCATCCTCGGGCGTGGCAAACGTCGAGAGGACGAGCGAGCTGATGAGGTTGAAGACGCCCTCCATCTCTGAAAGAGGCCGGCGGCAGATGTGAGGCGAATAGAGGGGTCAGTCTTACAAGCCCGGCATCACCTGGCGACGGCGAGCATGCAGTAGACCTCTGCCGCTCCCGCTGCTGACTAGACGGGGCTGCTCCTCCACTAGACAATGTGGTGGCTACCCGGAGAGCATCGGCCTGCATCCATGTCCACCTCCGCAGAGGACGGCGCACTCACCGCGGTCGGACCCTTCGCCGAGCGACTTGACCTCGGCGACGAGGCTCTTGACGACCTCCTGCTTCTTGACGGGGTCCGCAGCAGCCTGTGCGCCCTCCTCGGTGGGCTGGGGCTCGGCTTCTGCGGCCTTCTTCTGGAAGTTGGCGATGAACTCGGACCGGGAGGCCTCCGGGTGCGATCTGGAGAGGAAGGCCGAGCATTCGACAATCTGTGCGCGTGGACGGCGGGCAGCCGACGGGGCGGGCGAAACGAGGCGAGAGTCAGAGGTGCGAGCTGTCGCGGAAGAAAAGCTCGTTGGTGGGACTGGCGAGTGTGCTCACCTGGTCCTCAAAGGAACCGTCGGCGAGGACGGTGACGAGGTCGCTGCTGGCCATGATGGTCGGTGGTAGCCTCTAGTATCAGGGGCGGGTGGGGTCGGATAGGTCGAGCGGTGCTGCCGAGTCGAAGAGGTGCGGAAGGCGGTGTCCGATCTCCTCAAGTAGTGATGGCGGATGCTGAGTGACGGGCGACGGTGATGGCGATGGCGACGGCGATGCTGCGTTGGTCGTGGAGGTGAGGTGATGGTGTCGGCTATCAGCGCAGCGAAGATTGAGCAGCCGCCGCAGGCTCACCTGCCAGCCAGCAAGCAAGCAGCGCCCGCCCTGCCCCCCCTCTCCTCCTCCCTGGCTCCCGCTCTCCCCTTGGCCGCGCGTTGGAATTTTTTCGCGGGTCGCGAGCCAAATTGTATTGCGAGGGCAGGCCAGGCGGTTTGTATTGGCCCTTGAAGCCCTGGCTCGAGAAGAGATTGAAAATCTTCCAGGCCAGCCGCAGGCAGGCGAGGCTTCCCTGGCCTGGTCGAGGGCAAGGGCGGTGGCATTTCTTCTTACCGGCCGGGTTTGTGATTCTGCACCAGCCCACCGCCCGTCCGCCTGCATGGGCCACCCTGCATCGTCCTTGGCTGCTTCATCCTGGCTCCTCCTCCTCATCCTGCCGTCCCCATCACCCCTTCACCACACATCAGCCTCGCCCTCAACCACCTGCACAACCACCGACCAACGCCCTCTCGCTCGGCGAACCATGTCATCGCTGTGGATCATCAACAAGGCGGGCGGGCTCATCTACCAGTCCGAGCACTTTGTCCACCCGGACGCCGCCTCGCTGCCCAACGGCGGCCGCCTGTCGTCCAACGAGTACCTCGTCCTCGCCGGAACCCTGCACGGCATCCACGCCATCACCGCCCGCCTCAATCCCGTCGCCGGACGCAAGTGCTCCGGCCTCGAGAGCCTCGAGGCCGACGGGTTCAGCATACGCGTCATGGCTACCGCCACCGGTACGTCGCCGTCTCCCTCTCCTCTTTCCACCCGCTGCGCTGCGGAAAATGCATGGCACGTACTGATGCTTCCTGATCCATCCCTTCATCCAGGCACCAAGTTCGTCCTCGTCACGTCCCCTGCGCATCCCAACCCGCTCGGCGTGCTGCAAAAGTGCTACGAGGCCTACGCAGACCAGGTCATGAAGAACCCCTTCTACACACCGGAGATGCCCGTCCGGGTGGAAGGCTTCGATCGAGCCGTAGAGGGGCTCCTCAAGGTGTGACGGCGGCGGCGTCATCCAGCCACGCACTCCCCGCCGAGCATCTCGACGCAACCCCCCCTGCGGCCTCGACCACTCTTCGCCGTACCCTCTCAATTGTATTTCTAGCCACTGACATGCCATCGTGCGCTTGCGTATCGCCACTCAATCGCGCAGGAGAGAGCACTTGTTGAGGATCTTCTTGACGGCCTGCCGTGGCGGGGCCCCGGAGATCGACGAGGGAGATGACAGCCGCAGCATCAGCATCCAAGCGTCCCCGGGCTGCAGCCAGGCAGAGTCGTACTCACTGGCGGTTTGCGGTTGGGCGCGAGAGCGAGGCAGGTGGGGATGTTTTCGGGCTGCTCGATCCAGAGGTAGTGCAGCGGCACCTCTTCGCCCTCTCTCGTCGCTTCCCATTCCTTTCTCGCCTGGGCTAGTCGTTCGGAGAGAGCGGTGAGGGTCGTCTTGCCGTTGTCCGAGGGCGTCTGGAGCACAATCTTGTGCATGTGCGCCAGGTTTTCCGGACCGAGGTAGGCCGTGGTGTTGGGCGAGGTCGACGAGATGTGGCAGGCCTGCCGTGGCGACGAAGGGGGAGAGGTGGTACGTATGCGGTCAATGCGGCCATCGAAGAGGCGGAGGAGGGGACTGACGTCGAGACCTACGGCGAGAGCGGCATGTGCGGACTGGGCCATGAGCGGTCCTCTTGTCCACCCGGGTTGCTGTGGTCGGTGCGATGGGCACGTGCAGAGACGGACGCCATCAGTGAGACGGCTTCGACGCCTGTACAGCAGAGAACAAGGAGCCCACCTTGACCAGCTCGCGGTCGACGATGATCTGCATGACGAGGGGCTGCTGCTCGGTCGAGGGGGCGGGGGTCGACGTCGATGTCGATGTCGATGCTGTGCCGTCTGCCATCCTGGGGTCGGTGACGAGGGTCCTCGACGGGGGGTTCCTTGGCGAGAGTGAGAGGAGCGTGCGGGATGTCAAGGAGCGTGTTGCCGGTCCGAGCATCTGCTGTGGGGTCAGAGTGAGGCAGGCAAGAGCGAGGAGGACGAAGGTGGTGGTGGTGGTGGTGGTGGTGGCGGTGGTGGTGGTGGTGGTGGCGGTGGTGGTGGTGGTGGTGGCGGCGGTGGCGGTGGCGGTGACGGTGACAGCGGCGGTGTTGGTTGGCCCGCGCTGTTCCTCCACATGAGGGGTTGGGCTTCTTCGCCCGACAGACTGAGCACAACAGCGTCCCTCTCCTTCCTCTCCTTCCTCTCCTTCCTCTCCTTCCCTCGTCCATCCTCTCGCAAGACCCACCGACTGACCGACGGAGATGGCACCACCAACATCGGCCCTGGGGCCACATCGCTGCCTACTCAACAAGCCATCTCGCTCCCTCTACCGAGGGATACGCTCCGCCCCTCGCCCGACCCGCGCAGCTGCACCTGCCCCTCCTCATCCTCGCCCACGACCTCACCTTTCGTCGGCCGCCTCTCCCTCATGGCAGCGCACATTCTCAACAACGCACAGCCTATCACGCCCCGCTCACGCCGTACAGACACACGATAACGCCACCATCTTTGCCCTGGCATCGGGACGGGGGCAGGCCGGCATCGCAGTGATTCGCATCTCGGGCCCGCACACACAGCACATCTACCACCTCCTCTGCCGCAGCCCCCATCCTTCCAGCAGCAGCAGCAGCAGCAGCAGCAGCAGCAGCAGCAGCGGCAGCCTGCCGCCGAGTCACAAGCTCTGCCTGCGCCGCCTCTACCATCCTCACACCGGGGAGCTGCTCGACCACGCCGCGCTCGTCTACTTTGCCGCGCCCCGGTCCTACACGGGCGAAGATGCGCTGGAACTCCACGTCCACGGCGGCAACGCCACGGTGCGGGATACCCTCGACGCCCTGGCCGATATCGGCTTGCCCTCTCCCTCCTCCTCCTCCTCCTCCTCCTCCTCCTCGACGGCCGCGATGAGCGCCAGCCTGAATGTACGACCAGCGGAACCGGGCGAATTCACACGGCGCGCCTACACAAACGGACGCATGGACCTCACCTCGTCCGAGGCGCTACACTCACTCATCACGTCTTCCACGTCGTCGCAGCGTCGGCTCGCGCTCCAGGGGGCGGGTGGGGCGCAGACGCGGCGGTACGAGTCGATGCGGTCGAGCCTGGTCGATGCCATGGCCATGGTCGAGGCCCTGATCGACTTCAGCGACGAAGAGGGTGTCGAGCCCCACGCCTGGACGTCGGCCAAGCGCGCGGCGCGCGCCATGAAGCGGCTCATCGAAGACGAACTCGGTCTCGATCCCTCCTCCCCCTCCCCCTCGTCCTCGGGCGGTGCGGGACGACGTGCGGGGTCGGGGATGGGGAAGAGGCACGTGGGCGAGATACTCAACGAGGGCGTCAGGCTGGCCATCTACGGACCTCCCAACGCGGGCAAGTCGAGCCTGCTCAACGCCCTGGCCGATCGCGAGGCGGCCATCGTCAGCGACGTGCCCGGCACCACGCGCGACGTCGTCCAGGTCGATCTCGACCTCGGCGGCTACAAGGTCGTCGCCTACGACACGGCGGGGATACGCGGCGACGACGAGACGACGGATCGCATCGAGTCGATCGGCATCCTGCGCGCGCGCCAGGCCGTCGAGGCTGCCGACCTCGCCCTCCTCGTCTACCCGCTGCCGGACCTCGTCGCCGCTCCGAGCTCGACGACGACGTCGTCGATGCCCATCCTCCGACCGCATAGCTACGGCGGCGAAGATCCGGATCTCGTCCTTTTGAACAAATCCGACCTGGTATCCGACCCGGACGCCGCTATCGCCACGAACCTGCTCTCGTCCCGCATCAAAGGCACCGGGACGACGACAGCCACGACGACGAGGATCTACACGGGCTCGACAAAGACATCAGATGGACTGACGTCGCTCCTCTCGTCGCTCTCGGACCTGCTCGAGGCGAAATACGGACACCACCTCTCGCCCACCTCGTCGTCGTCTTCGTCGTCGTCGACGCCACTCGTGACCCAGACGCGGCACCGGTTCCACCTGCTGGAATGCCACGCCGCCCTCGTCGAGTTCGACGCCCTCGCCAGCGTGCCCGACGACGACCGGGTCGACCTCGTCCTCGCCGCAGAACAGCTCCGTCTCGCCGCCAGGGCGATTGGTCGCGTCACGGGTCTCGACGTCCGGCCCGACGAGGTGCTCGGACACGTGTTTGGCAAGTTTTGCATCGGCAAGTGATGCGGCGATGAGGGTTGACGCGCTGGGTTGGTATGCTGCGGGCTGGAGGGTGCACCGAGGCGCGTGTTGTACAAGCATGTGGGCGGATATCGTGGAATGGTATAGGATGCGCGGAGGGGGGAGTGGCCAGTCAGTCGTGAGGCATCGGCATCGACGCCAGCGCCATCTCAAAGTCCTGATCGCCCTCCCAGCTCTGCGACATGGGCTGGCTCGCCTCTCCGTCGTCGTCGTCGTTGTCGCCCTGGTCCATCGCCTCGTCGCCGCCCGCGCCGCCCGTGGTCGACAGCTGAGGCGTGTGGTGGTGCAGATAGTGGTTGTACAGCGCCTCGTCGTCGTCGAGCAGGTCCTCGGGCGGCTCCAGCTCCGCCGCCTCGGCTCTTGGCGTGACGTCCGCACCGGCAGCGCCGTCACCGCGCCTCGCCATGGTCATGCCGACGCCGGGGGTCCACGTGGGCCCGATGTTCTTGGTGGGCGTTGCGTCGGCCGGCAAAGGACGCCGCTGCGCTCCGGCGTAGGTCGAGGCGGTCTGCAGGTCGGACTCCTCCCTCCTCGTCTCCTCTTCGAGGTAGGCCACCTCGTCGGGATCGAGCCACCCGACCTCCCTCTCGCCGCTGGCTTCCTGCGCCCGCTTGATGCGGCGATACTCTGCGACCATGACGCGCCGGATGAGCTCCTCGTCATCTTCCCACCACCTCGACCCGCCGGCAGCGGGACCGCCCTCGTCCATGTCGGCATCGACGTCGCTGCTGCTCGGCAGGTCGTCGCTGCCAATCATGTCGGCCCGTCTGAATCGCGAGCTCGGGTCGGCATGGCCTGGCGTGAGGACCAGCTCGTCGTCTGGCTCTGCGCCCATGTGCCGCAGGAAGGATGCGCCGCGGGTATGGGCGAGGGTGCGTGCGCGGTCGCGCGCCATCTGCTGCTGGCAGCGCTGGCGGAACTTGGCGCGCCACACCTGCCTGGTAGGCGAGTCCTGATCGAGGGCGACGGCACCCGCAGCCGCACCCGCCGCCAAGGACCGGTCTGGAGAGGAGAGCGAGGCCGGGTCGCTCGAGCGATGGTGTGGCCGTGCGCGGTTACCCGACAGCCGCCCGGAGTCGGCGACGGCATAGCGGGAGCGCGAGGGCGCATGTGTCGAGGCGGCGGTGCGGTTGGAAGACCCGGTAAAGAGCGACTGGCGCTTGGACTCGAGCAGGGCGTGGGTATGTGCCGGCAGCGGTGTGCTGTTGGGCGAGGAAAAGGTCTGTAGTGGCAGGTAGCGGTCCTGCGCCGCGGACGACGAGGGACCAGCGACGGCGTTGTTCGCCGCTGTCATCGGGCGCAACGACGATGACGACGACGACGACATCGAGACGTCGGGCGTGGGCGGCGCGGGGGGTAGGTGCCACATTGCTGGGCCGGGGGCGGCGTGATTCCACGAGGTGGGGTGGTGGGTGCGGTAGGGCGATGCGAGCGGGCTGGACATGTCGAGCGAGTTCCTAGAAGTGACCCTGGACCCGCTGGCGCTGGCGCTGGCGCTGGCGCTGGCGGTATGGGTGGGTGAAGCGGAAGAGGAATTGGCGGGTGGCGGGTTGCGGGTGGCGGTGGTGGTTGCGAAGCAAGGGATGCGTTCGGAGCAGCTCGGCCAGTCGAGCAACGGCGAGGGCTGTGGCGTGGAGGCCCGTCCGCCGGCGAGCGGAACGCGGCCCTCGACAGCAAGCAAGCCTCAAAATCAAGATTCAAGATTGACAGCAGCCTCGCCAGCCAGCCGGCCAGCCAGAGCCACGGCTCTCTACGCCAAGTCGGCCTGGCCAGCCTGGGACGCGACGCGACTCTCATCAAGCCAGACCTCGAGGCGCTCTCTCTCTCTCCCCCCTACTGAGCAGGCCTCGCACGCGGCCATCGATCATTTGTATGGTCTCTACTGCTGCATTACGACGGCATGGCAATACCACTGACGGCAACCTGGACACCGCAGTCACGCCTCCGGATCCACGTAGACGCCACTCGTCAGCAGGTACTCGACCAGAAGCGACGGCACCATGTCCTCGAGCTCCCTCCGCTTGCCGCTCTCGTCCATTCCGGCATCCCGCAGCACCTCGCGGATCCGCGTAGAGCTCAGCCGCGTCTCGGCCGGCTCCAGATCGAGCAGCGCTACGCTGCCGGCGTCGACCCACTTCTTGACCCGCGGCGACCCGAGCAGCTTGGCCTCGTCGTCGGCCGCCTCGTCGGCCGACGAGAGCGATGGGAACGACGCCGCATCGCGCCTCGCACAGACGAATGTGGTCCGCTCCTCGTCGAAAAAGACGCCGCACTGGCGCTCCATTTCGGCCTCGGAGGGGTAGTACTTTGGCTGAAACACGCGGTACAGGGTGTCGAAGCCGACGACCCAGTGCAGTCTCGGCCGCGACGCCCTGCGATCCGCCTCGCCCGCCCTCTGCCGGAGCGCATCCCAGGTGAGCGTCGACTTGTCAAAGATGAGGGGCTTGTCGACGAGCGCGACGGCGACGTTGGGCCGCGCATCCTGCTGCTGCTGCCGCTGCTGCTCGAGCTCGAGCTCGTGTTCGATCTGCTGGGCGAGCAGCGTCATCATGTGCACGCGCTGCTCGAGCGACGCGTCGCCCCTCTTGCCCTTGCCCTTGTCGGCGTTGTTGGTCGAAAAGAGGAGCAGGTGGGCGTCGTAGTGCCGCTTGCTGCCCGCCGACGACGACTGGGCCAGCAGCGGCCGCGAGAGGGTGAGGGCGAGGTGGGCCTTGGATGGAGGGTTGAACGACGAGTCGAGCACGGCGATGTCGAGGTTGCCCAGCTGTGGAGATGGGGACGGCAATGAAGATGGCGACTGCGCTGCCGAAGATGCGCTCGAGCTGGGAGGGTATGGCCACGAGGGATGGGTCGAGTAGAGGATCTCGAGGCCCGGCTTGCCGGCTGCGCTCGACGCCGATGCCGACGCCGACGCCGACGCTGCCACGGCCTTTGCGATGCGTGAGGCCGCAGCCGTCTTGCTGGTCATCTCGGTTGCAAATCGAACAAGCCAACTTCGGGGCTTGGAGGTGGCGATCGAGGTTGATGAGAGGAGGAGCAACGATGGCAGAGGCACAAGAGGGAGGAGGGGGTTCCAGCAGAGCAAGGTGGTTTGTCTTGTCCCTTCCCCGGCTGGCTCGTGCGCCACGCGTCGTCGGCATTCGGGCGAGAAAGAGGGCGGCCAGCAACCAACCGACTGCCAACAACGCAGCGCGGCCCAGCCCCTTGGAAGTCGCTCTGCAACCAACACTTCTCACCTTGTCACCATCAGCAGCGCCACTGACTACTACCATCAGCCTCGCTCGACACCGCACACAACCCTCGCCTCAACATGGACTCGTCGCTCTTCGAGGTCCAGTCCCTCTTCTACCAGGGCGCCTACAGGGGCTGCATCGACCTCGCCCTCTCGTCGACGTCGTCGGCCAGCTCCACCGACCCGACGGGAACCTCCATCCTCCTCTACGCCGCCCGCTCCCACCTCGCCGCATCGCCGCCAAACCCATCCTCCGCACTCTCCGTCCTGTCGTCGCTCCCGCAGCAGCCCCACGTCGACGCCGTCCGCGCCCTCGCCCGCTTCGTTCAGGCGCGCTCCCAGGGCGACCAGGACGCCATCAGCAGGGAGACGGTCAACCTCACCGAGCTCCTCGACCACGCCGTCGTGGGCGAGGAAAAGGGCCAGGTCATCAGGTGCGCCGCTGCCACCGCCCTCTTCCTCGAGGGAGACTCGGAAGAGGCGCTCGAGACCCTCGGCGTCGGAAGCGGTTCCAGCCGCGAGCTCGAATGGTGAGCCTGCCGGTCCAGGCAGCTGAGCCAACCCGTCGCTGTCGTCTTTCCGTAAAGATGACTGATGTTCCCTGCCCCTCATCCGCTCTCTTCATCTTCTTCCCTCAGCGTCGCGCTGGGAGTCCACATCCTGCTCTCGATCCACCGCCTCGACCTGGCCGAAAAGGAGTACCTGGCAGCGCGAGCATGGGCCGACGACTCGCTCCTGATTCAGGTGAGCCCGACCTGCCTTGTCCTTGCACTGCACTCGTCCGGTCTGCTGCTGCCGGGCACCACGCTGACGTCTCCCTCCCTTGCCCTGGCCCGTGCCCTCGCTGCTTCCTCGTTGCCCCGGCCGTACCAGCTCATTGAGGCATGGCTCGGCCTGGCCCAGGGCGGTCGGTCGACGCAGCAGGCATTCTACGTCTACGACGAGCTGGCGCAGAACCCGAGTGCGGCGGGGACGCACAAGTCGGTCGTCTCGCTCGTGGGCAAGGCGACGGCGCTCGCTGCCAACGGCGATGTCGAGGGCGCCAAAAAGCAGCTCGACGAGGCGCAGCAGCTCGTGAGTGTCTGCGTGGTCCTTCTGCGGGTGGCCTGGCGATGCACAGATCCGGAATACTGATAATCAAAGGAGGCGACGACGATGGTGCTTGCGCCCTCCCCCGGCAGGACCCGGAGAACGCAGAGATCCTGGCCAACAAGGCGGCGCTGGCGGCGTATGGCGCCAGCCTCTCGCCCAACAAGCCCAACCCGACGACGGAGCTGCTCGAGTGAGTGTTTCTCTCTCTCTCTCTCTCTCTCTCTCTTCTCCTCGCACCGACGTCGAAGCTGACTGTCGCCGCCGTCGAGCGCTCTGCCACTGTTCCTCTGTGCGCACACGCACGCGCACCCGCCAGGCAATTGCGAAGGGCCAATGCGAGCCACCCGCTGGTGCAGGAGTACGAGTCGCTCGACCGGACGTTTGACGAGGTGGCGGCCAAGTTTAAGCTGGGCAGTGTCGAGGCATGATAGGATGGGATGGGATGGGATGGCCGGTGTCGCCCCGCCTCGCCAAGGCCTGTACGATTCGGCGGCCTGGACGCAACTTGACAGATGCCGCATCTTGTCTTCCCCACGGCTGCTGCTCGGCACGTGCTTGCGACTGTGGCGCTACAACTCGACGACGACGGGCGCCTCGTCGCCGAGTTCGGCATAAAGGTCATCCTCGACCTCCCTTTCCTCGTCGAGCAGACTATCGAGGTCCCAGCCGAAGCGACGCTTGACGAGGTGCGAGAGGGACCTCCATGCCGCGATGAGGGCCTCTTCGCCGGCAGGGTCGCGCGACGACGAGGCGACGAGGGCGCGCGCGACGTGGACGCGCAGCGTGCCGAGGTTCTTGACCAGCTCCACCTCCTCCTTCGCCCCTCCTCCTCCTCCTGACCCGGGTGATTGGTCGGACCAAAACGAAGAGGGGAGCAGCTCGAGTTGGGCAGTGAGAGCGCGGAGAAAGGAGACGTGCGGTCGTACCGTCACCGCGACCAGAGATTGCACCCCATTCCCGTCTCCGCCGCCGCTGGCTCTTTGCGCCGCATCGATCGAGGAAGGGTGCGGGTCGAAGCCGCTCGATGCGCCGAGGATCGACGACGAGTGGCAAAAGAGCGAGACGAGCCGCGTCCACTGCGACAGGGCGGCGTGGTTGTGGCTGTGCACAAAGAGGTGGAAGCACAGCTCAAACTCGCACAGCAGCGCGCCCATCGTTGCGTCGTCGTCGTCGTCGCCGTCGTGGGAGTGCTGCTCGACGACGCCAGCGTTGCTCCCGGCCGGATCGGGGAGGACGCCGGCGCGGACGCGGCAGCGGCGCATCGTCTCGACGAGGAGGTAGCTCTTGTCCTGGCTCCACCGCGTCAGCGTCGATCCCGTCGAACCCGGCGGCCAGCTGCGCCGCAGGTCCAACGGCGTAAAGCGCAGCGTGCGGCCGTCGTCTCCGTCCTCGTCGTCGCTGAGGTCGGCAGGATGTGCAGACCGATCCCGTTTCCTCTTTCGTTGTTGCGCTCCGTCCTCCTTCTCCTCGTCGTCGCTGGGGACGACTTCGAACCGCTGCATGACCTCGTCCTCCACGTCGCTGGTCGCAGGTCGAGCTTTGCCCCATATCCGCCTCCCGCCCTTCGCCCTTGCAGCCAGTCCATCTTCGGCATCGGCGTCGTCCGGACCGGTGGTCATGCTATCGACGACCGCATCGCCGGTACCGGGTTGGAGGCCGACGATGCGCGCGACGACTGCGCCGCCGATGCGGCCGCCGTCGCGGCTGAGCCAGGACGTGGCGCGGTGCCAGTTCCCCAGCGCCTCGTGCGGGTACGCGAGGAGGTGTGGGTCGAGCGTCTGCAGGTACTCTGGTGATGTGACTGTGGGTGTTCGCTCGGGCGGCGACGAGGACGAGGACGAGGAGGGGGGAGGGAGCCTGCGACGGAGTTTGGTGCGTCTCGCCTGTGCTGGCCCTGTGCGGGTCGATGGTGCCGCGGTGCTTCCCGGAACGGTGGCGTTGGCGTGCGACGAGGAGGAGGAGGACGACGACGAGGACGACGACGACAAAGGGGGCAAGACGAGTTGCTCGAGGGCCGCGTCAAAGTGGCGCACGACGACCTCTCCCGGTGCAAAGCGGCGAAGGAGGACATTCCTGATTCCAAAGGCGTTGTCGATGCCGGCCGTGGCTGTGCCCGTGGTGTCAGCGTCGGCGTCGACGTTGGCGCGAGAGGGGAGGCACCAGCTGATGCAGTGCCATCCGGGCGGGATGAGCTTGATGCCCTGGAACGAGGCGTCGGTGAGGTAGCAGGTCGGGTGGCCGTCGATGAGGAGCTGGGTGCGCGCCGGCAGGTTCGAGACGAGGAGAAAGGCGTGCGTCTCGAACAGTATCTGCGCCTCCGAGGGCGTCAGGTGGTGTGCTGGCATCGTGCAAGGGATGGCAGCGGAGGAGGGGGAGGAGGAGGACGACGAGGACGACGAGGACGAGGACGAGGATGGTGGTGGCAACGAGGAAACGGCGGCGACCCAAAAAGAACAAAGTGCCAAAGACACACCTCCACCTGGCCCAGGCCGTCGTCGTTGTCCTAACTTACGCCCACCATCACCACCACCATCGTCTCACTCTGGCCCACCATCCAGCCATGCCCTCGCCCGACGAACCACCACCACGGCCACCACGGTCAACTGCAGCAGCAACGGCATCATCCTACATCTCCTCTCTACCAACGGACCTCCCCGCCTCGCAGGTCGACTCGTACATCGCCTCTCTCATCCTCCGCGACTCGACGGCGCGCGCCAGCCAGTACGACAAGCACGGCATCGCAGCCTACCTCGACGGTCGCGACCCTTCCTCCTCCTCGCCCGCCGCTGCAACGCCAGGTCCGCGCGAGTACAACAAGCGCTTCCTCGCCTCGGTCCTCCGAAACGTACAGGGACACAACCACGCCGTGATACGGCAGCAACTCGTCGATGCCACCCGGGCCAACCGGCACCGGTACCGCGGGGGCGTGGACGATAAGGGGAAGGCGAGGCAAAGGGGCGACGAGGGGGAGGAAGATAAGGACGAGGACGAGGATGGGCACCGCCCTACCCGCTCCCGCTCCGCCTCCCCCGCTCCGGACGCACAGGGCTACTCGTCGAAGATGGACAAGTACTTTGACGTCGCCTACGACCCTACCACCGACGTCACACTCGACGACGTCACCGACCCGCGGACAGGGTTGATACGAGGTGACGACGAGGGGTGGGACCGACTGGCAGGCATTCTGACGGCCGACGAGAGGGCAAAAGAGGAAAAGAGGCAGAGGAAGCGAGATAGGGATCGGATACGCGCCGAGAGGGAGGCAAAGAGGAGGCGCAGAGAACCAGGCGGCGACAATGCAAGGAGCACGAAGAGGCATAGGGACAGGGACAGGGATCGCGCTTCCGTCGACTCGGATGGGCAGCCAGACTCGGCGATGGCGGCGACAAGCGAGCGTCGACGCCACCGCTCCAGGTCCAGATCGCCACGACGCGACGCAACACACCACCACCACCACCATCGCCGTCGTCGGTCTCGCTCGCCCGCCTCTGACGACGACGACAACGACCGACGACATCCTTCCCGACACCACCGGAGCGACCACCGTCGACATACGAGCAAGAGGCATCGGACCTCCTCTTCCCGTCGTGACGCCTCACCCTCGCGCCACTCTCGTTCTCGCCGCGACCCCTCCCCCTCCCCACCACGGCCGCCGCCGCCGCCGCCGCCAAAGGTGCGCGAGTGGGACTTAGGCAAGAATCTCAGCTTCTAGGCCATCGTCTCTTCAGTATCGACATCAATCGACGGATGGAAAGAAAGGGCAATCGAATCCTTCGTCTCGTCATGCAAGAAAGGGCGAGGGCTCGGTTGGGTCGAGCCGGGTCGAGTCGATCCTGAGCAGATGGTGGGATAAGGTACCGTCGAAGCGGCATGGGCGTGGGCCGGTCAAAGGTGCAGGCGGGCAGGCAGGCAGGCTGGATTAGAGAAGCAAGAGGCCAAGGGCAGCGGGTCCGGGTTGCGGCATGGGGATCCATCCGACCATCGATCAAGAGAGCGGACGAGAAGAGAGATCCGAAACTGTCCATCATTGGTTGGGCCCAGTGGCTTTTGCGAGCGCTTCGGCTGAAGAAGGCCGTCGCAGGCAACAGGGCACGGGGCGCAGGTGGCATCGTCAGGCAGGACGACAAGGAACGGCAGGGTGGGAAGAGGGCGAAACTGGCACGTTTCAGCATCGACGCGATGCAGCGCCACCACGTCAACGACGCCAAGACGTTGGAGCGTCAGCCTCCCTCCGCCCGTCGCCGACTGGAGGCCCCCCGGCCCCTTTCTCCACCTCAGAGACACTCACGTATGGCTCCGGAGCGCACCCACGCGTCCATCATCTCCTGCAGCTGCTCGGTCCCGATGCGCACCGTCGGGCGCCAGCCAATGACGCGCTGGATCTTGCTGCCGTCGAGCGCAATGGCGCGGTTGGCGAGCGCCTCGGGATCCTGGAACGACGTCAGGTGCGTGCCCCGGTTGGCGTACTTGAGAAACACGTCCTCGACAATCGCAGCGTGCCGCTCGTTGACCTCGTCGACGACGCTCGAAAAGTTGAGCTTGGCCCACGCGTTGATGGCCGCATTGACAAAGCCCACCTCAATCTTGTAGTACTCGCCGACGATCTTGATCAGCTTCCCCCTGCGCGCGCGTTGGGGGAAAGAGAGAGAGAGGTGGAGCAGAGAAGCAACGAGATTGGTCAGATTCAGCGGTGCTGGTCAAACAAGTGAGGATCAAAGCTTCGGAGGCGCCCACACGCCCTGCTCACTGTGTCATGTCCTCGTCGTCGACGACGTTGAAGACGGGTGCCGTGGGCGTCGCGTCGCGCGGGCAACAGCCCTGCCCGACCTTTTCGCGCAGCGTGGCCTGCACCTTGTCCTTCATCTGCACGGGCGGAAGCTTCTCACCAGCCTCGTCGTCGCACGCCCGGCGGTCGCGCTGCGAGACCCACTGCGCCACGCCCCACGCGGCCCGGCACCAGTCGGTGGACCAGAGGGTGTGGATGCGCAGGTCGGGCCCCCAGAGCCACTTCATCGGTTCCGACGTCCACTGGTACAGTTTGCCAATCATGAAGCGGGCGGTGGCGGCGCTGTGGTAGAGGTGGGGGCCCATGACCTGGGCGGGGCGGAGGATGGCGAGATTGAGGCCCTCGACGCTGGCGACGGCGCGCTCGGCCTCGTACCACCAGTAGGAGCGGATCGTCTTTGGCTTGGGCACGTCGCCCTCCTTTGCCGGCGCGGCGTCGGGCGACACGGTCATGAAGCAGTTTGTGTCGCGGATGTGAGCACGGACGTTGCGCCGCCGCGACTCGCATGCGAGGGCGTGGGCCAGCTTGACGGTGCGCTCGATGAGGAGCTCCTCGGGCAGGATGATGGGCAGCACGCCCTCGCCGGTGAAATCAAAGACGATATCGTAGCTGCCGCCATTTGGGTTGTCGTAGACCTTTTCGACGTTGGCTGCGTGAGAGGGGCGGCAAGCAGACGACCGGGATCGAGGCAGCGTTCAGTCCCCGAGCAAGCAGCAGCAGCAGCAGCAGCAGCAGCAGCAGCAGCAGTAGAAGTAGAAGTCTTAGGGTAGAGGAGCAACGCGGCGCGGCCTCGCCGTCCCTCGACTCACCAGCGATGTTGAGGTTGACCTGCCTGTATTCGACGCGCGGGTCTTCGAGCGCCTGCATGGTTTCCGGGTCGACGTGGCTGCGAGCCGGAAGGGGGAGGCAAGGATGTCGGGCTGGTGAGCTGCTGCAACAGCGCCCAGGCAGCATCATGATAGGAGAGCTGCAGCGACATACGTGGTGCTGGCGCCCGGGGCGACGAGGAACTTGTCTGCGATGCGGATGTGGCTGATTCTAGGGCCCGACCATGCTGGGTCCTTGTCGCTGTTGACGAGGAAACAGACGAGTGGCCTCGCGAGGTGAACCAGGCCGCCTGTCGGGGTGGCGTCGACATCGAGGAGCAGGTGGGGACGAGAGAGGGTGTCAGCGTGGTGGGCGTGTCGTGTGTGCGAGCCGCGAAGGTTTGGCGCGACTGACCGAGGATGAGGACGGACACCTGCGGCGGGAGCTCGGACATTGTGGGGCGTCGACCTGTCGTGTGATCTAGATTGGCTCGGTGGTGGGAGGCGTCGACCTGTCGCGGGATCTAGATTGGCTCGGTGGTGGGGAGCGATAGCGGGTACGGAGGAGAGGAATCTGTAATGTGACTAGGGCAGCGTTGCTGGCGACGGGGGCAGCGAGCGGCGGGCGGTGGTGGTGGTGGGTGGTGGTGGTGGTGGGTGGTGGTGGGTGGTGGTGGTGGTGGTGGTGGTGGGTGGTGGGGGGAGTGAGGAGAGGGTGCATCAAACGATATGTCGAGCGAGCCGCGCGGCGGCGGTCGTGGCTGCCGGTACTCTATCTGTGTAGCAGGCTGACGGCCGTCATGCCGAGGTCCGAGCGCTGGCCCAGTAGGTTGGCAGGCGGCTCGACAGGGGAAGAGCGGACACATGGCCATGGGCGTGCGTGGGTGCGTGGTGCGTGGGTGCGTGCAACCCATGCACGGCGCCCTGTACGAAGCCTGACTGTTCGTCCTGCTCAACGGCCAGCGAGTAACTAGTGTGGCCAAGCGCTGACCAGCGCGGACCAAGGCTCGTCGTCAGTTGATACGTACCTACGTGCGTACGGCGGATCGGCCTACGTGGCGCTGCGCTGTGTGGGGCTGCTGTCCTCTTTGCTGCCGGGCCACGCAGACGGCCCACGATACACACGATTCGCTGGCTGCCCAGAGTGTCCAGGCAAGCAGGGCAGGGCAGGGCAGGGCAGGGCAGGGGGCGTGCAGCGGCGAAGGTGCAAGACTCTCAGATCTGCTGCTGCTGGCTGGTGGCGCAAGCAGATGGCCCCCAAGGTGCGTGCGTGGGGGAGACCTGAAGGAGAGACGATGCACGCACGCCCATGCCATCACGTCGTTGCTTCTTCTTGCTGGCTTCTCTCGCATCAGCCAACTCACTCTAGACGCCGGCCAGCCGTGCGGGCGGGCAAACCACCGGCCGGGTAAATCTCTGGCTCTGGCTGCCCGGTACCGCGCCCTCGGGACAGCCGGGGTGGGGCCTGCAAAGTCAGCCAGCAGGCAGGCAGGCTAGGGCGTGGAGAGAGAGGCGGGAGGCCGGGCGGGCCAAATCCGAGACCAACACCCTGGCCGGGTCGGCCCCTGCCCTTTTCGACAGACCAACACCTGCTGGCCTTCTTGCCTGCCGCCCTCTCGACGGCCATCACGACCACCTCGACCACGCACCACCAGCACCGCCCTAGTTCGGGGAGCAGCCGACGCACCTCAGCAGCCCGCAATCCATCGCAATGTCCCGCTCGGCCGTCGTCCGCGACAGTGGGCACGCCGCATCGGCTGGCGCGATACCGACGACGCCGCCGACGCACCGCCACCCTGGCAATGGGCAGGACATATCATAAAATTCTAGCGACCAGGCAAGCAAGCAAAGGCACTCACCTCGCACCACGCAACACCGTAGGCCCACGGTACAGCCCAACCACGGGTCTCGTCTTTGGCAGACCGCCCATCTCTTACTCGCACCCGCACGCTGGATGTTCAACTCGCCGCGCAGGAGCCCCACCCTTCGACGACGCCGCAAGAACCGCCATGCGCAGCTGCGACCATCCTCTGCCCTGGTCGCACCCTCCCCTCTGGCGTCAGCAAAAAGCCAAGCTTCCGCGATCTCTCTGGACGGCCCGGTCTCGATCTCGGCACACGCAAACAGAGCTCAGCCTCTCAGGAACACGCTACCAATCCACGCAGCCCGGGCCAGGCTAGGCTTGGCGCTGCTTCCATCTGCTCGCCGGATCGAGCAGGGCACGGCCAAAATGATGACTGAAGATCCACGCTCAAACAGCACCGTAGCGCGCACCGCCGCCGACGCCGTGGGACAAGGCCCTCTGGGCATCCTCGCTCCCCGACAACGATATAGGCGACAGACGTCCATCGCTGCCCTTCTCCTTCTTCTTCCCTTCTTTCCTTCACCATCCTTCACTTTCTTTGGTCCACCGCGCCCTCTGTTTCCCTGCACGCCTTCGTACCGGTCGACGTCGGCGCCCGCTTCTTTCTGCTTCTCGGGCTGGTCCCTCTTTCGTCACCCTCGTTCACTTGGCCTGTCGTCGCCTCGCTCCCGTTTCGTGGCCCGGCGCCGCACCACTTTCCTTTGGCCGTCTCGCTTTTCGTACCGTCGCCGGTCGACGTCCAATCAGCCTCCCTCGCAAACCAACCAGAGACAGACTCGGCGCGACAGCCTCGCAACGAGACCCGACGATGCGTCTCTTGCCTAGGGACAGCAATTTTGGCACCCTGGCCAGCGCACTATCGCTGGCCGCCGCCAACTACAAGCCAATCCCGCAGCTACCCACGTCCAACTCGTCGCAACCCCTCTCGGCCATCTCGGCCGGAGGAGACGCGCGACAGGAGCTCGGCCTCGGCCGCGGCTACAGCTTCAAGGTTCAGCCCGCCGACGCCGCCAGCTCGTACGCTGCCACCCACTCGCTCGCAGACTGGGGCGAGCCGTCCACCCTCTACGTGCCCGTCGACGCCAACGGCACCGTCCAGGGCCACGAGTTCAAGGCCGGCAGAAAGGTCGGGCCGGGCAGCTGCCCCTACTCGGAGGAATACACGCCCAAGGGTGGATGGCAGAACCTCCCGCCGCCCGTCTTCCCGCCCTTTGACCCCGTCAAGGCCACCGTGATGCGCTACCGCCAGCAGCAGGGCGTCAACCTCGGCACCTGGTTCGTCCAGGAGGGCTGGATGGAGGCCGACTTTATGTCGTGCGCCACCGGCTCCAAGCAGGCCGAGTACGACATCCTCGACGGATTCGGCAGCTCGCCCGACGGTCTCAAGAGCGCCCGCGCCTACATGGAGGAGCACTGGGATACGTTTTTCACCGAGGACGACTTCCGCAAGATGGCGGCCATGGGCATCAACACCGTGCGCCTGCCCATCGGCTACTGGTCCGTCGGTCCCACGTTCTGCCACTCGAGCCCCTTTGACGCCTACAAGAGCGTCTACCAGTTCAGCTGGCGCTACATTGCGCGCGCCATCAACTGGGCGGCAAAGTACGACATCGGCGTCATCGTCGACCTCCACGGCGCCTACGGCTCGCAGAACGGGCAGGCCCACTCCGGCCTCAACGACGGCAACATCCAGTGGTACAACAGCTACAATCAGGGCCTCACGACTGAGCTCCTCGTCTGGCTGGCCAAGGAGATCTCGGACGTGACCAACGTCATCGGCATCCAGCTTCTCAACGAGCCGCAGAACCGCGACCAGTACTGGAGCTGGCTGCCGGGCGCCATGGACGCGATGCGCAAGTCGTCGCCCTACGCGGCCACGGTGCCCCTCTACTTCCACGACGCCTTTGTGCTCAACAAGGGCGCCAACTTTGTCTCCAAGCGTCCCGACTTTGTCGTCTCGGACCACCACTCGTACTACGTCTACACCGACTCGGACCAGGGCACCAGCGCCCAGGGCCACATCTCGCAGCTCGACGGAGAGATTACGGGCGAGTTTGAGGCCGCCTCGGCAAAGGCGCGGCGCAACCTGATCGTCGGCGAGTGGTCGTGCGCGCTGGCCGACAGCTCGCTCAAGGGCATCAAGGGCGCCGACCGCGATGCGGCGCAGCGCGACTTTTGCGAGGCGCAGCGCAACGTCTGGGAGACGACGACGGCGGGCTGGACATTCTGGAGCAAGCGTCTGCAGAACTGCCAGCAGAACCCGGGCTGGTGCTTTGAGGCCTCGACCAACAGGTACCTCCCCGCGGCGTTCAACGTGTGGGACCTGCCCATCACCCCGTTCTCGCTCGACACCGACGACGCCAGGGCCGCCATGCAGGCCGGACCGCTGATGCAGGGTATCAACGCGGTCCGCCTTCCGCCTGCGGCCAACTCGACCGGCTCGGCTGCGGCCAAGAAGCTCAAGGTCGACCCGCGCATCGGCAAGGTCATGATGGCCGAGCCGGACCTCGGCGCCGAGGAGGCACAAGATGACGGGGACGAGGACGAGGACCAGGCTGCCGCGCTGCTGGTCATGTCGCGGGTCAACCCGGTCCACGCCAACGCTCCCCAGAACACCATCTCGCCCGAGGCGCTGACTCGCCGCGGCGGCGTCACGACGCAGGCGAGGCTGTGGGCGCGCAACCGACGCCTGTTTGCGCGCGCCGCCACCCAGTCGGCAGCGGTGCGCGGCTACCGCGACGGCTTCTACACGACCAAGATCTTTGCGTCGCAGGGGTACCTCTCCCGTCTCGGATTCGCCCAGCAGTACCGCCAGGACACGTGGAAGACGTACGTCGATGCCGGCGTGTATGGTGCCGGGGATGAGGAGGTCTACAAGCAGCAGTTCCTCACGGGCGCGCAGGCCGGAGAGCAGGCCATCAGCTACGTGATTTCGCAGAAGGGCAAGACGGCGCTCAAGGCTCCCGGTGCTGCCGCCTCGACTGCCTCGACAGGTCGGGCGGCGTCGGCCAGTGCGGCCGTAGCTGCAGCCGCGACCACGAGCGCCAATGTGACGGCTGCTGCTGCGATGCCGACGACTACTTCGACCGCTTCGACGTCGGCCGGTACGACGTCGAGCCCGGTTCCGTCGAGCAGCAACAGCAGCAGCAGCAGCAGCAGCAGCTCGATGACGCCTAGCGCGACATCGAGCTCAACCTCGTCTTCGTCATCGTCCTCGTCCGCAGCCTCGACGTCTGCATCTGCACAGGCTCCAGCATCGGCTACGCCGAGCACGAGCTCCAGCTCCAGCTCGACGAGCACAAAGCAAGCCGCCGCAGCCGTATCGACGTCGAGCACGTCGAGCAAGCCAGCCGCAGCCGCTGCTTCCCCGACGTCGTCTTCGAGCTCTACGCCTGCCGCCACTCCTGCTTCTGCTTCTGCCACGGCCTCGTCGGCGTCATCTGCTAGCTCGTCGACGACGAAGCCAGCCGTCGCAGCCGTCTCGCCGACTTCTTCGTCGTCGTCGTCATCGATGCCGGTGTCCGCCACGCCAGCCGCAGCCGCGACGCCGTCTTCGTCCTCTTCGTCGGCGGCGGGAACGACGATCGCGTCGACAAAGCCACCCGTCCCTTCGGTCGCCTCGACGAGCGCCCCTGCATCATCGTCGCCTTCCTCGACGTCCGCACCGGCAGCCGCCCCGACGACGGCAGGAGCGACCACGGCGAGCAGCAGCAGCAGCGTCTCGGCTGAAACGCCCGCTGCAGTTGTTGCATCGCCGTCTGCGTCGTCGTCCAGCAGTCCTAGCCCGTCTGTATCGAGCTCGACGCCGTCATCGTCGTCGTCTTCGGCATCGTCTTCTGCTCCAGCGGCGGTAGCTACACCGGCCTCCAGCAGCAGTGGTGGAAGCGCATCGAGCACGGCATCGACTGCATCTGCCTCGACACCAACACCTACGGTCTCGTCCTCGTCCGCGGCTGTTTCAACGGCTGCTGCAGCCCCTGCCGAGGTTGCCGGAGCGGGTACCAAGAGCGACGCGTAGACGGATCGATCCGGAGAAGAGATGTCAAGGAAAGGGAGATAGACGGGTTCCTTTCCCCCGTCGTCCTTTCCTATGCCTCTCCATCTCCCCTCCGTCCGTGCTTTCTGATCATCCTCTACGCCTCGCTCGTACCCGAACCCGCTCCGGACCTACCTCCCTCGCCCCCCCCCCTCCTCCGCCCTGCCCACATAGATGCACCGCCCTGCCTTGTCGTGTCCCCCACCCCGTCCGTCCCGTCCCGTTCTGTCCCGTCTGCTCGTATCTCTTATCGTCTGCATCTCTGGAAAATTGCAAGAGGAATCCACTGGTCCAATGTCTGTGCGATGGTCATGCTCGACCAAGCCGTAGTCGTGCACCGCGAAGGTGAGGGGGGGAGCAGGTCGTCATGAATTCGTGAAGTGTGAAAAAGTGCAGGAAATATGCGAGTCAAAAACCAAAAGGGATGCGCGTGTGCGCCCAGTCACGCCCTCCTCTGCCTCCTCGATGCCTCGGCAGCCGCAGCGGTGGCACTGGCACTGGCACTGGTACTCGCGGTGGAGCTCGAGCCGGAGCTCGTCTTGTACTTCCCCTCGGCATTGGGCGACTCGCCCTCGCCAAGCTGAGCCTGGACGCCCATGAGGGTCTTTGCAAACGCCTCGGTGGCGCCCCTGGCCCCGCGCAGCACGGCGATAGGCACAGCCTTGACGACGGGCCGCGCGACGCTACCGTCGCCGCCCGACGCCGAGCCGTCCTCGTACACCTCCATCGGTACCGCCAGGATCGTCTGCGCCGCCGAAGTCAGACCCCTCGACAGGCCCGCATAGGCCTGCGTCAGCGCCTCCCTGATGTCCTCTGGTTGCGAGGCGTACCGGCTGTACTGGTCTGGCCCCTCGTCCGAGGCGTCGAGCGTCGAATGGCGCGATGATGACAACGAACCAAAGTCGCCAGAGTCGTCGAGTGCCGAGCTCGAAACCGAAGCGCGCCGCCGCGATGAGCCGCTGGCGGCACTACTGCCGTCCCCGCCGCCGAGCCGCCCGGCGTGCCCTGCACCGGACGGGGGCGCGACGGCCTCTCCCTGCAGCGGCTGGCTGAGGCGCCCGCCGAGGATGTGCTCGGCCTGCTCGAGGATGACCTGGGTTCCCGTCGCCAGCCGCGCACCCAGCCGGACCGCCTCGAGCGCCGTCGTCTTTGCAAAGCTGGTCGCTCCCCGCTGCACGCCGCGGATCAGCCGCCGGTCCTTCTGGTATTGCTCGATCGGCAGCAGGACCAGGTCGGCCACGCCCGCACCGACATTGACCAGCGTCCGGATCGGCGCCACGCCCGCCAGCACGTCGGCCAGCTGGTTGGCCTTGACGTCGGGCGTCCAGATGTCGTTGAAGCAGTCAAAGAGCCGCGCCCAGCCGTCGATGCCGCGCAGCGTGATGTGGCGAAGCGTCATCTCGGACCCCTCAAAGTGGAAAAAGTTCATCAGCTCGATCGTCTTGCCCTCCTTGAGCAGGCCGTAGTCGACCCGCTTCGGCTTGTAGTCGAGCTTGAGCTTGACCGGGTAGACCTCGGCATACTCTGTCGGCGGTTCATCAAGAAGCGGGTCGTCCCAAACGAAGGGTAATGTCGTCAGCAGCGGTTCGCAGTGGCCAGACCGGCAGCGGACCTACTCGAACATACTTACGGATGAAGGGTTTGGCCGGTGGTAGCCCCGTTTCTGCCTCCGCCCTGGGAGCGTTGGGGAGTTTGAAGGCAAAGAAACGCTTGAGGAAGTCGAGAGCGTCCTGGTCCACATGAAGGCGCAGGGGCTCGATCTTGGCCCGCATGCGCACCTCTTCGTCGGCTGCGGCGCCGCCTGCAGCGCGGAGGTTGAGGATCTCCACCTTCACCATGCGTGCCTCATTGTCGCGACGGAACGCCGCTTCCTTGTCCTGCATCCTGGTAAGGAATGCGTGCCACGTGGACGTCTTGATGTTGTCGATGATATCGACCGTGTCGGCCGTGAAGGCGGTCCGAGACGAGAGATGGCGCTCCACGGCGTCGAGCAGGTCGTACTCTACCTCGATCCCGCGGAAGTTGAAGTCGATCATCGACCGTCGAGATCGCTGCAGCTTGCGCCCCTTCCGCCCCTCGGCATCCGAGACTGAGCCGCCACCGCCAACGCCGCCGAGCCCGGTGATAGGCTGCCAGGTACCGGCGTCGGACACCGAGCTGGTCTCGGAACGATCGCCGAGGCCCTCGTCCATGGCCTCGATCATCTCGGCGGGGTCCATGTCTGCGGGATCCTGGGGCAGCGCAATGTGGACGGATCCCAGCAGATTGCTCGTCGCGGCCTCGACGCTGTCGTCGGGCGTCTGCCCCTCTGCCAGGAGCTGCTTGATCTTTTGCAGACGACGCCGGACCTTCCTGGCCTCTTCCTCGATCGACTGGCGGGTGCTGAGCCAGTCGTAGCCTCCATGCAGCCTCAGCGAGAAGTCCATGTTGGTGATCCTTACCCGCAACGAGCTTGCAGACGACTCGAACGCCGAGCGAGGGCGTGCCGTCAGCTCTGGGTTGGTGAAGTACTCGGGCACCGGCTGGATGCCTTTGGGATCCAGTATCCGGATCGTCACATCTTCGTCGGCGAAGGTGACGTTGCCCACGTCTGTCGGGGCGATGGAGAGCGACGCGATCGAGTCGCCACCTAGGAAGTCTGAACCGTCCAGGAGGGTCTCGACAATCTCTGGATGGTACCGTGTGGTCTCCCCCAGAAAGTTCGGGTCCGACGGCACGTCGTCGTCGACTAGGTCAGCGACTGAGTCCATCGGTGCAGCTCGGCGGAAGGCATCCTCGTCCAGGCTGTTGAAGATGTCGATGCCAGCCTGGTCGGTAGAAGTAGAGCGGTCCCCGAGTGTACTGTCCGCATCGGTTCGCCTGGACCGGTTCGACTCGTCCTGGCTTCCCCCGGGCACCTTCGCGGACGCCGCGGTGGCGGCGGCTACCAGGCCTGCCAAGACGGCGACTGTGTCGGCGCAGAGGTAACACTTGGACCGCAGCTTGGTGACCTTGACATCGACGTCGGGTCGCGTCAGCGCGTTGAGCGCGATGCTAGCCTTGCATTCGGTCAGCGCCAGGACGCGGGCGAAGCGCAACGAATGCCAGTGCTCCGCCGCAGAGCGGGCGTTGCGGCTCTTCGACGGCTCAGAGCTGGACATGTCGTCGATGGCAAATAGGTTGATATCCGCCGCCGCCAGCTTGACCGCCGTCTTGGGCGCGTGGGTGGTGATTTTTGTCTTGACCGACACGTCGCCGAACGAAGCGGCCGCCCTTGCGGGATGGCCAGGCACGCTGACCAGGAGGCTGCAATCGCGGATCTTGAGGGCAAGTCTGGTGACCTCGTTGGGCTCGACGTTTTCAAACACGCCCTCTGGAGCCTTGAGCAGCGCGCGCACGTCCTCGATCAGGTCCGAGCCGATGGGCGGCCGGACGGTGACAAACGACAGCGCTGCGTCGATGCTAGACTCGCGATAGCTTGTGCCAGGCTCCGCAAACGACTCGATGGAGAGCGACAGCATCGGTCTGACGGTGGTGGTGAGGCCCGGTTCCGTCGTCCGCCCTACGATTGGCCCGTCGCTGCTCGACACGGCCCCCTCGTCGTCGCGAATGCACGACAACGAGAACGTCAGCACCGATGCAGAGACTGTCGAAGAGTTGGGAGAGCAGTCGTTCTCGATTTTGCAGGCGATCTCCGAGCCTAGCAGCTTGAGCTCTCGACCAGCACCGGTGGGCGTCTGAGCATCGCCGGGTCGGCCGGGGGTCCGCAGGCGGATGTCGACCTGACATATCGACACGCTCAGCGCCGCGACGCTGCCAGACTTGCGGATCGTGGCAGTCGAGTCCGTGCTGGAAGACATGACCGAGAGGCCTGCCCGAGTGCCGAAGAACCTGCTTCCAAGGATCTTGAGGCCCTCGCTGTCCAGGCTTTCGGCGTCGTCGGGCCCCATCTTGGCCCATTCTGCGGGCCACTGCGTCAAGTCGTCGGCGAGGAACTGCACAGCGTCGATGATCTGCTTGTCGAGGCGGACATGGATAGAGGGCAGCCTGCACTCGACGCGATGCTTCTCCGGACGTGTTGGAGATGTGCCAGACGGGAATCCGCCAAAGAAGTGGACCGCTGGTCGCAGTGGCGGGTCGTTGCGGTCCAGCGGGCTCGTCTCGGCGTCCACGATGCTGCCGATGCATCCGAATGCCGACGTCGAGGCTTGTCCCGCGCCTTTGTGGAATACGCCGATCTGTGATACTGAGAGCTTTCCCGTAGCGCTGGTGCTGCCGCCTCGGTGCTCTGCACCGGGCACTCCCGATGCGAAGCGCACTCCCGCGCCGCGGCTCACTCCCGCGTCCTCTGGCCCGAGCGAGGCGGCGATATCTCTCAGCTCGACGATGAACAGGCCGCTCCGCGTCTCGAGGCCTAGCCTGCGCTCTTGTCGGAGGCTGAATGCGTCCTTGCTTTCGGCCTTGCCGGGACTGCACCTCGGGACCCGGACCTCGAGCCGTATAGCGTCGGTCACGATGCTGGTCGTGGAGGCGGATATTTGGCTGTGGTCGTCGTCGAGATCATCCAGCAGGCCTTGCCTCCGAACAGGACCATCGGACGGCTGGCCGGAAATCGTGGCCGTGGACGTTTCGAGATCGACCGTGGCAGAGAGGTCGGCCCGAGACGGCTCCAGGGCTTTTGCAACGTCTTGGAAAGCGGGGAGCAACCGCGTCACCAGCGAGACGTCGAGGAAGACATGGACAGGCGCGATGGACACACGGACTCGCCGACTGTTGTTTGGCGCGGACAACATCACAGAGGCATCGATGCCATACGCGGCGCGACCGTCACCAGCGTCCAAAGAGGCGCTGGAGTTGCTGCGGTGGTGGCTGGGGCGAACCTTCCATCCCCGCTCTCCGTAGTTCGTCTTGAGATACGGATTGGCCGCGTGGGTGGCCGACCCGCGGCGGTCCTCTGCGGCGGCAAAGCGCGCACCGCGGCCGGCACCTGAAGCAGGCTGCTGGCTGGTCTGAGATGGTGCCCTCCAGTCCACCGACTCAACGTCTGGTCCGAGGAGCGGCAAGCTGCTCGAGCCCGCGGACGGCTGCGCGCCAATGGCGCGGCCGTGACTGGAGCCGTCGCTGGTCTTGGCCATGTTCGGGTCCAGAATCAAAATGGGCAGCACTCGGGAAGCCGTGGGGTCTAGCAGTTCGATCAGGGACGGCGGCAAATGCTCGAAGATGCCCACGTCCGCAACCGTCAAGTTCATAGACGCTGACGACGCCGTGGATCCTGTCTTTGCGCTGTAGGCCGCTTGCACCTCGTCAATCCTGATGCGCAGATGCCCGATGCTGGGATGCGGCCGCGTAGGGCGCACCCAGAACGTCTTGAGGCTCGCCAGCGCGAGGGCCCGATCTTGGTCCTGCATATCCTCGAGGCTCTCGTACAGGAGGACGACGTTGAGCGATTTGGCGCCCAGCTTGATATCGATACCTGCATCCTTGGCCGGAGGGGGAGTTGCGGTGGGACCAGTAGATCGACCGCTGCGGGTAGAGTGCCTCGCGTAAGCGTCCCAGAGCTCAGCGGCCCGCAGTAGCGCGCAGATCTGCGCTGGATGTATCGCCAGGGCAGGATCGGCAAGCGTGACCTCGACGCTGATGCTCGACTTTGGCGGGCGCGAAGGTCGCCGACGGCTGTTCTCGATGCTTGCTGGCCTCTCCTTGCGTGCCTTCAACGTCAAGACGATGGGTTCGGTCCCTGCGGAGAAGAGCAGCGGATCGAACCGCGGCTTTGGGTCGAGCTCTGGTGCCTCACCCTGGTGTGGAGCCGCCTCTGTTGGCGCCGTTGAGCTTGGCTGACCATCGTTGTCCAGAGCGCTCTCGTACATGCTGGATGCCGCCTCGGACAGCAGGGACGCTGATATGTCTGTGGCATCATCGTCGTGCTGCGCAAAGCCGCCGGGCACGGTCCGGGTGGCAGGGGCAGGGAAGGGCGACGCCGCAGCTTGGAGCGCAGAGTTTTCGCCCACGACCGGCCCTTCCTCGTTCCGCGCAGGTGAGGGGGGCACTGGGTCATTCGAGACCTCGATCTCTGCGCCGGTGATGGTTGCAACCCTGATCACCTCCGCCCACGTCCCGCCAGGCGATGTGCCTTCGCCGCCCTCGTCCTCGGCCGAGCCTTCGGCCGTCTTGCTCTCGACGGCGATGCTGGCAGCCTTGAGCGTGAAGGTATGTCCTGCCACGATATCGATACGGATGGCGCAGAGGCTGACCTTCAGCCGTGACAGCAGCGACTCGACAAATGTGGAAACGATCGAGCCAGCCTCGGCCTCCTCGCGCTGCGCAGCATCGAGGCTGCCATCTTCAGCGAGGAGCGATTGGTGGATCGACTCTTCGATCGCCCGCCCTTCCTCGTCCCTTTCGAGGACCTCGCTGGCTGCGGACAGAAACGAGTTGGCCAGCGCCTCTTGGATCGCGGAAGCGCTGTCAGCAGCTGTCGAGGCTTCCGCCAGCTCAGTCTCGATGGCGATTTCCGAGAGCGTGAGGCTGAGCTCGCCGCTCCAGAGGTTCGGTAGCGGCAGCCTGATCTGCACTGCACCAATCTGACCGCGTCTCAGACGCAGCGGCAACGACGGAAGCAGCCGGTTGATCGCCTTGGGGGGGGATCGCAAATTGTTGGGCGGGAAGGGCCATGGTCAGCATGCAAGCAATGCGACCGAGGATGGGGGAGACCGCGGCTCCTTGCTCACCTCTGCATCCAGCACGACATTCCTGATCTCTACTTTGCCGCTCCCAAGGCCGGAATCGATCTGGTCAATGTCGAGCTGGCCCCCGATGACGAGGTGGCCGAGGGTGCGCTTGAGGAGGTACGAGAGGATTCTCCTCTGGAGGGCAGAGGAGAGCGAATAGGCCGCCGATATCGACGGTAGCTCCCAGCCTGTGAGAAACGAGGGAAGGAAGTACGAGGCCATCGTCGCCATTGGGACGTGATCGCGTCACGGCGATGCGAGTACCGCAGAGGGTGAATATATGCGAGGAGGCCGCCTAGGTCGGCGAGATGGCTCGGCCTGCCAACATCCCCAAGGCAGAGGCTTTGAGCAAGCAAGATAAGCAGCTGCAGCGCGGATTCCTAGCGCGTGAGTTGCTACCTGTCCTCGCCAGATGAACGACCCTCGAGGCGCGAGGGGGCCAGCGACGAGCGACCGAGGGTCTTGCCAGGAGTGAGCGGCTGTGCCCAATGAGGCCAGCGAAAGATGTGAGAGAGGCTGTCTTGTGTTGCGAGAGAGTGGCGCTCCGATGGCGGTGACTAGCGGTGACGGTGGCGATGAAGGATGAAGATGGCGGTCATGATGAAGGTCGAGCTTGGCATGGCCGCCTGTTTGCCAACTTACCTCTGGCTGAGCCTGCGCCGCTCCTTGGCCGCCAGTTTAGCGTGCGTGCAGCAGCAGCTGCTGCCCTGCCCGGCCAGCGCTTCAGGGTCCATCCACCCCGCAGCCAGCCCGGTCCTCCACATGCAGCCCGTCTAGCGTCGAGCGGGTCTCTCGTGCGATAGAAGACAGCTTGGGCCAGCTCTGCGTCGCGCCCCGCCCACCTGCAGATGAGTGCGCACCCTGGCTTGGCCTGCCCTGCCCGCCTGATGGTCAGTCCGAGCCTCTGGGACGCGCCTGGGCGTGCGTTGGCCTGCAGGCGCGCCCGTCGCCGTCGTCTCTCGTCTGGGCGAGAAGGCAGGCAGGCAGGCATAGGCAGGCTGCCCCACCTGCCGGAAAGGGGGCAGCGCAGGCTAACTAGGGCCAGGCCACACATGCCAGCCAGCCGTCGGTTGCTCCGCGCCCGCCGTTGCTTTTTCCCTCTTCTGCCTGCTGGATGGCGAGACCTGGACCCCATCGAGCGGATGCATCCCTGCCGTCAGTAGTCTTCCTGGCTGCGGCCTCGACCACCACCACCGCATCGACCGCTTTCGCCGCCACCATCAGCCTCACTGACTGGCTGCATCCGCTCTCGCTCTCGCCCCCGCCCTCGTCAGCATCGGGCGTAGTCAGCCAGCTCGACCACTGCCTACCTCCTGCGCTAGCTCGTCGACGGTCTCGACATCCACCCGTCCCGGAGCGGTCCCGCACTTGGTCGTTCCGCTTCCTGCAGTCCGTCTCGACTCTTTGAAAGGCGGAACGCTTCCGACACCTGGCGTCGCCCGCCCCGCCGTGCGATGCGACCTTGAGAACAGCAGAGGCAGTCGCATCCGAGACCGCGGCCTGCCAGGCCGAGCCACAGCTTTCACACGTCTCCCTGTCACCCAGCTGTCCTGCGGTATCGAGTGACAGCCGCCGTCTCGACTACTGAGCGCCGAGTGCAGCCAATCATCCTAGCCCAGCCTCCTGCGCCGGAACATCCGCCTGTCTGTATGCCAGCGCCGCAGCCTTAGGAGGGTGCAGCATCAGCATCAGCAGCAGCATCAGCCGCCAGCGCATCCAGATGTCAGAGCTCATCTCGTCCGATCGTCAAGGCCGCCATCATCGCGACGCCTCGCTCGACACGGCTGCCTCCTCGACGCCCACCAGGCCGCCCAGGCCATCTAGGGCATCCACCTACGCCCGCAGCCCGGGCGACGTTACCTCACCCGTCAACCCTGCCCGCAGAAGCCTGCTCGGCAGGCAGAGCGGTCCCACGGACGCCACCCGCGACGACGTCGACCGCACCCCTCGCAAGCTCCAGACACACGGCCTGCCCACGCCTCCCCTCAGCGAGGCCACCAGCAGCGCCAGCGGCAGCGTAGGGCGCGCCCGCAAGGACTCGGCCGAGGAGCCTGCCGCCGCCGCAAAGACACTGGCCATGATCCCTGCCGCAGAAGCGCGCGTCGCCAGGTCAGCGTCGGCCACCTCGTCTCGCACCGGCAGCGATACCGTCGGCGCCCGCAGCCCAATCGACCATCAGAGCTCCTTCCAGTCGCCGCGCGTTGGCGCCGACTCGCCCTCGAACGGGCCCTCCCCGAGGTTCACGGCAGCGACTCTGGGGCGGCGTCGCGGCGCCGGTCTCCACTCCGCTCTTGCCGACACTCCGGAGCGGAATGGCGCTCCGCCCGCTATGGGTCGTGCTGTGAACCGCGCGCAGTCGAGCCTAGGAATGCGGTCCAGCTTCGCCGACGAGGGCCGGAGGAGCTCACTCAACATCAACCGTGCCGGCGACGAGGATGCGGCGAGCGAGACGCCCGACCGATCCGAAAGGAAGAAGCGCAGCGCCATGCACGAACAGGATGTCACACAGATCCGGTCCGAGTCCCGCCTAGGGCACAGCGATCCCATCGACGAGGACGACACCTCGCCGCGCAAGACGGCGCATCAAAGCCGATACTCGCCCCGCAAGTCGGCCGCGCTCTCGCGCAGGAGCCGCTATCACGACGAGCCTGACCACGATGCCATCCAGACATCTCCTCAGGGTGAGCCGTTCCCTCTACGCAGCCCGCCGCCCACCTACCGGTCGGTGTCGCGCGCCTCTGCAGGAAGGAGGCACGAGGATGCCTCGCTCGAAAACCGTCCAGCAACTTCGATCGGCTCTCGCGGAGACTATGGCGTAGCGCGCCGGTCCCTCGGCGCACAGATGAACCCAGAGGAAGTGGCGTCAGCCTCGGCGCGCCGACGCAGCCTCAGAGCGGCCGAAGCCAGCGCCGCCGATGAGGCATCCATGCGCCACGATCCCTCCTCCGCCACGAGGAAGTCGAGTTCAGGTCGAAGCCCTCTTCCCCTCGAGTTCAGGCTTCCCAACAAGGAGGCTAGGAAGGCTTGGCGCGAGGCCTACGCGCGGGAGCAGAGCGACTCGGTCACGAGCGATGGCAGCGACGCCGGCAATGGTTTGTCGGTCACCTCGCCCCCACAGGCAATAAGTCCGATTAACGGCTCTGTGCGAGCCCCGTCCAGGCAGACGACGACCAACGCCTCGACGGAATCGTCCTCGGCCACCCGCGCGACGTACAGGAGGAAGCGGTACGCCTCGGACGCGCAGGCGGATGAGCTGTCTCCGATCGAGCACGAAACGCGGTCGAGTGGCCAAGGTGGCCGCGTCTCGGTCGACGCCCGGTCGGCCAACCGGTACCTTACCAAGGGCCCCCTGCAGGGCACGCCGCAAAGTGCCAGACGCGGTTCGCACGCCTCCGAGATAGGTTCTCCGAGCGAGGAAGCTCGCATGCGCAAGATATCGACGTCGTCGTCTAGGTCGCAAAAGTCCTCTGGCGGCGCGTCCGAGCTGCATCGAACTGCGTCGCGGGCCAGCATGCGCAAGGTCCACGGCAGGGATGTCTTCGACGACGAGGTCTTGCCGCCGCTGCCTGGGTCGCGAAGCGAGAGCCCCGCGCTTCGATCCGACGTCACCTCGGGATCCGACCGTCTCCGTCTATTGCGACAGCGTGTCGGTGAGCTCAAGGACGCCGGCGGCACCGGCAGGCCGGGATGGTGGAACGAGGTAGACGAGGTGAGTGACTGCCGACGAGCTCGACGAGATCGGTACCGACGATGACGACTTGCTGACCGTCGATCTTGCATCTGCCCGGGACACGATGCGACGCAGCTACGCAACGAGATCGAAGCGCTTGCCGTGGCCAGCTCCAAGGCTTCCATCCAGGGGTCGAGGAGCCCGAGCGTGCAATCGAGCCGCACGCACTCGGCCCTCGGCCTGCACCGCACCCCGCTGGACACTTCGAGGTTCCGGCGCGCTCCCATGACCGAGCCTCGCAACTCGCGCCACGACCGCTCCTCGACCATTTCGGACCTCGGCTCCGGTGACAGAAGCGAGCGTTCGGCCGAGACCGAGGGGCAGCGCTACATCCGGCCGTACAGCCGCGCCACGCTCGCCCGCTCGCACACGCCACACGATGCCAACGGACGGGCACCGCAGACGCCGGACCCCCACGGTGCGCTCAGGCTGGCTGCAGGCAGCCGCGCCAGCGTCATCCAGTCTGCTACTCTGCCTGCTACGGCGCGCTTCCCGTCGGGTGGCCACGGCATGTCGACGCAGCGAGTCCGCTCCGAGGGGTCGATCGACGGCAGCAATCCCGTCCACGATCGGAACATGCGCAACGCCTTCGACATGTTTGAGCGCTACTTCTGTGCGGCGCCGTCCACCGCCACTCCGTCGGTCGGCGGCGCCGGCCCGGATTCGCTCGAGATGGTGGCGAGCTTCAGCGAGGTCGTAGCCACGGCTTCGGAGCTCAATGCTGGCCTGCGCATCCTGATCCAGGTCGCCCTCGAGGCGCAGGTCGACGCCGAAATCAGCGAGCGCAACGGCCATCCGGCCTCGGAACAGACGCTCGAGTGCTTTGCTCGCCTCGACCGCGACCTCACGAGCCTGTTGAAGCACAGCGACGAGCAAGTCCGCAACCTCACCGACGGCCTGATGGCCGTCACCCGCGCGGAACGAGAGAGGGATCGACAGCGAAAGGCGGCCGTGGCCGGCGACCAAGGCGCAGGCGCGCGCTCGGCCTCCCGAATGTCGTCCATCGCCAGCCCTGCCGACGAACTTCGCAGGAGCCTCGACTCGCGCAGCAGCACCGAACTGCGCAGAAGCAGCTCGACGCTGATCAGGGAGCCCGCCAGCCCGGCGGGCACCATCGTGGAGCGAAGCAGCATCGAGAAGCACGCAGATCGGTTCCGAGCCATCGACCGGTCGCCTTACTCGCCGCTTCAGGGGAAAGCCAGCGCGACAACCTTTGGCGGCACGCTTACCGCCAGCCAGATCAGGAGCATGGCGCCTGCCAGCAACGGAAGCAGCCACTCGCGCTCCGCCTCTGAGTTTTCGCCCCAGACACGGCTCCGCCGTGAGAAGTCGACGGTCATGGATACCGTCAAGATGCCCGCGCTGAGCCCGCGCCGGCCCAAGCTGAGCTTCCCGAGCGTCTCGAACGCCACCGCGTCTTTCAATCCGACGACGGCCCAGGGTGATGCCCAGCTGGTCGACTCGCCGATCTTGGCCGACGGCATCGCCTTTCCGACTGCGCAGGACGCGTCCGCCACCCACTCGCTTTCCCGGGCACGCAGGCTGGCCAGGGAGCCGACAGAGCTGCCAGACGCCGGCGCTGCCCCTTTCCGCAGCACCGAGGCAAGGTCTGCCGTCCACATCGCCGGCTCGCCCTTCGCTTCTGGCCATTCTCGCCGCAACACGGTGGCCGGCACTGGTGCCGAAAAGGCCGAGGCGAGCGGGCTGGGTATCGACCCTGCCTCGCCCGAAGCGACTCGTCGCCGCGGCGTCGACGAGGTCAAGAGGAGCTCACGCTCCGAACGGCCGCCCCGGCCGCCCCGGCACGACCTGATGCGGAGAGACACCGAGGACGAGGCACCGCACCTGTCCACTGCCGGCGCCGAGCCGAGCGAGGACCACGCGGGTGAGGAAAGGGACACATCGGGCATCTCGCGGCTCGGCAGCCTCTCGCGCAGCTTTGGCCGCAGCGCCGCTCGACGCATCTCCAAGACGTTTGCCGTCGGCGCCGAGTCGGAGGGCGGGCGCAGCGTCGAAGAGGCCCAGGCCTAGCCCAGCCGAGGCCAAAGCTGCCGTCCGTCACCTCGGCCGCCGCCTCGCCTTTGCCCGCGCCCAGATCCGAAGATATGCAAGCTATGCGAACATGACCCGCTCAGCCGCTTGCGCTCGAGCAAGACACGCCTCTCATTGACTCCCTCCGATCCTGTCCTCGGGATGACCCTCCCGCGCAGCCTTCTTTCTGTCCTCTTGTCCTTGTTTCCCTTCTGTAGCACGCTGTAGTAGTACTCTGAAGCTCAAGCCCATTCTCACACGACGTCAGCGACGTCCTCCGCAACCCTCGGATCCGTCTGGCCGCTGAGCCACCTTGACCGCTGTCGGCACAAGATGGGGGGCCCCAAAGCGGATCCAGTCGTGACAATGTGCGATCGAAGTCTCTGTGTTTACGATGCGATGGGGTTCAAGGGTGGGCATGAAGAGGACGAGGTACAAATACAAAGGGGGGCGGAAGAGGGGGGAGGGTGAACGAGGACGGGGCGCGCGATAGGCTAGTCTTGGAAGTCGCCGCCGTCCATGTCCTTTGGTTCTTTTGGCTCCTCGTCCTCGCCGTACTGGATGGCATTGTCGATGTGCGACAGGATGGATCCGACGGATTCCTCGCTCGTCACGTCGAGGGGCATGAATGAGACCATGCTGAAGTCCTCGATCTGTCCAGGTGCGATCAGAGAGAAAGGGGAGGGTCAGTCGTGGCGAGATCGGAGCGGGTCGGCAGCGCGATGCGCGATACGTGATGCTGGGATGCTGGCATGTGGCGGACGGAGATAAAGGGGGACTTACGAGCTGGACTAGGGCCTGGTTGAGCGAGTGGAACTTGGGATTCGTCTTGGCGTTGACCTCGCCCGCGAGCAGGAGCGGATCGGGATCGAGGTACCTGCAAGCGCGCATCGTCGAGACCGGCATCGAGCGGACGTCAGCAAGCAGCTTCAGCGCATTGCCGGATGACGGGCAAACCGAAGGACAAAGGGCCAAGGGCCGCACTCTCACCTCTCCATTTCCCTCCTCCTGCCCGCCTTTGCCTCCTCGCCCGTCTCGCCGCGTTCGACGAGGTCCATCTTGCTGAGGATGTTGAGGTGGGGCACCTCGAGGTTGATCATGGCGCTCATGGCGCTCAGCACGCCGGCAAAGTACTTTGTCTTGTCGTCCATGAACTGCGACTCGAGCAGGTAGGTGGCGCAGATTTTGAAGTTGTACGTCCGCGACAGGAGCGTCACGAGCCGCGACATGATGGGGAAGTGGGTGTAGAGCTCGATTTGGCCTGCGCGGGTGGGCGCAGAGGATGCGAGGGATCAGACTGTGGTGTAGGGCCCTCCTTGGGGTCGAGGATGGCGACTCACCTGGACAGTCGATGATGATGTAGTCGTCGTCGTACTGTCCCAGCTCCTCGTCGAGCCAGTCAAGGTTGTCGAGGAGGTATCTGGAGGAGGTGAGCAGGGGAGTGAGCGAGAAATCAGCCATGTGCGTGACTTGTTTGTATGCGCATGCGCAGGAGCGTTCCCCGCCTCGCCCGCACTCACTCGAAGCAGTAGATGAGACCGCCGTTTGGACCGAGCTTGAGCTCTTCCATGACGTCTTCGAGGCTGATGAGCTCCTTGATGTCGATCGACGGCTGGAACTCGAACCTCTCTGCGGCGGGGTCGAGGTTGAAGAGGTGCACGTTCCTGCCTATCGACTGGGCGTGGGTTATAAGTGCGCTGCAGAAGGTCGACTTGCCAGACCCGGCGGGGCCTGGGGATGGGCCGAGGGAAGAGAGTCGAGGGGATCTGGAGTCAGCGATAATGGTGGAGCGATGGACGGCAACGGCGCCGGGTGCTCACCGCTTACGAGTACGGCGTATCGTCCCATTTTCTGAGGCGCCGTCGATGGATGTGTGGGCGGGAGCGGGTCAAAGGGCGGTCCGAGGGAGGAGGGTGGTTGTATGAAACAAGGGAGAGGATCATCGAGCCGCCCCCTGGAAGAAGGTCGAGAAAAAGTTGGGCGTCACGGCAAAGTGGAGCGGACCCCGCCCGAGCGCCGAATCGGGGGACAGGCGGTCGACCTCGTCGGGCGGCGGCAGCTGCAGGCCAGGCAGCAGCCAAAGGTCGAATGCGGAGTGAGTTGGTCGAGACTGTACGTGCAGACTTCCAATCCAGGCACGGCCAACCGGTCACTTTGCCAGAGGCCTGCCTGCCTCCACGCTGAGACGCCCTGGCCTCGCCTGGCCTGGCCTGGCCTTGGCACCTCGTCCGCCCCCCGCCACCACCACTCTCTATCGACCCCACCGTCCCCTTCCTCTGCTCTGCTTCCCTCATCCACCTTCGCTTTGCACCACACATACACACACACAGCATCAGGCCACCTTCTCGCCCCGAGCACTCGGCGCCGCGCACACGATGCTCGACCACTTCACCATCTTCACCAACAACGGCCTCGTCCTCTGGTCCCGCACCTTCACTCCCGCCCTCTCCAATGCGGCACCCTCGGCCAACCCCGTAAACGCCCTCATCAAGCAGGCCTTCCTGGAACAGCGCTCCGCAGACGAAAAGTTCGACAAGGACGGCTACACCTTGCGCTGGGCATTCGCAAACGACCTCGACCTCACCTTTGTCGTCGTATACCAGCGCATCCTCCAGCTCTCCTACATCGACGAGCTCCTCGACACCGTAAAGGCGCTCTTCACCGACCTCTTTGCCCCCTTTGTCCGCAAGCTCATCCAGTCGTCCAAGAGCAGCATCGCCACCGGCACCTCCCGGATCGTCACCCTCTCGGAATCCGCCAGGCTCGAGTTCGCCGCCGCCCTCGCAGACTGGGACGCCATCTTCACAAAGACGCTCCGCTCCCTCGAAAAGGCAGCCGCACACAACAAGCGCAAGGGTCTCGGATCCAACGTCCTCGGCGACAAGCGCGGCCCAGGCGCGCAGGCCCAGGCCACCTCGATCGTCCAGGCAGAGACCGCCAGCGGACCCGCCACCCCCACAAAGGCCGTCGACGGCAAAGACGGCTCCGACATTGCCAAGAATGTCGAGGCACTCAAGAACCGGCTCAGAGCAGAGGGTGGACCTGCCGGAAGGAAGGGCGCCAAGGCCAAAAAGGCCCCCGCTTCCAACGGCGGCAGCGCACCCGGCACCCCCGGCGGCAACGTGAGCGGCACAGAGTCGCCCGGCGGCGGCAAGAAGGGCAAGCCGGCCAAGGAGATGCGCAAGTGGGACGGCTCGCGCAGCTACAGCGCCCAAGACGTGTCCGCGCTCGACTTCAGCGGCCAGAAGGTCGGAACCGATAGCGCCGGTGCTGACGATGCCGGTGGCCTCGATACCTGGGTCGATGAGAAGAGCATGGGCAAGAAGCGGTCCGACGGCGTCTACGAGATCGCCGACGTGCTCGAAGACGACGACGACGACGATGACGACGACGACGACGAGGAGCTCGACGGAGCACAGGCGGCAAAGGGTGGCTTCCTCTCCCGGTTCAGCACGGCATCGTCGAGCGGCTCGTCGCTCTTTTCGAGGCTGACGGGGGCCAAGACGCTCACCAAGGAGGATCTCAAGCCGGCGCTGACGGCTATGGCCTCGCACCTGCAGAGCAAGAATGTAGCGTCGGACGTGGCGCAGCGCCTCTGCGACAGCGTCGAGCGCAACCTGGTGGGCAAGAACCTGGGCTCCTTTGGCTCGGTCAAGGCCGAGGTGCGCAAGGCGCTCGAAGAGGCCATCACGCGCATCCTGACGCCGCGCAGCAGCACCGACATCCTCCTCGAGATTGCGACCAAGAAGCAGCGGTCGGTCGCCGCGTCGTCGCTGGCGCTCGCCTCGACGGCCAAGGAAAAGGAGCTGGCGTCGAAGCCGGAGCCGTACTCGATCTGCTTTGTCGGCGTCAACGGCGTGGGCAAGTCGACCAACCTGGCCAAGGTGTGCTTCTGGCTGCTCCAGAACCGGATGCGCGTCCTGATCGCTGCGTGCGACACGTTCCGCGCGGGCGCCGTCGAGCAGCTGCGCGTCCACGTGCGCAACCTGGGCCAGCTGCGCGTCGAGGGCGTGCCGCTCGACGAGCAACGCGGGCGCATCGAGCTGTACGAGCGCGGCTACGGCAAGGACGCGGCGGGCATCGCCAAGGACGCGCTGGCCTACGCCAAGGCCGAGGGGTACGACGTCGTCCTCATTGACACGGCCGGGCGGATGCAGGACAACGAGCCGCTGATGCGCGCCCTCGCCAAGCTCGTCGCCGTCAACCGCCCCGACAAGATCATCTTTGTCGGCGAGGCCCTCGTCGGCAACGAGGCCGTCGACCAGATTACAAAGTTTGACGGCGCAATGAAGGACTTTAGCGGTATCAGCAACCCGCGCGGGCTGGATGGCAGCCTGCTCACCAAGTGGGACACTGTCGATGTGAGTAGCAGCGTCCGCCGGCGATAGATCGAGAGATCGAGAGAGAGAGAGAGAGAGAGAGAGGGGACGAAGGCGCGATGGCGGTGGCGGTGA
>NW_006920881.1:784397-830187 GCF_000417875.1 Pseudozyma flocculosa PF-1
CCCCCCCCTTCGCTCGCCCATCAACAGGACAAGGTCGGAACGGCGCTCACGACGACATCGGCTACCGGTCTGCCCATCTACTTCCTCGGAACGGGTCAGACCTACACGGACCTCCGACAGCTCCGCGTGCACCACGTCGTCAACGCCCTCCTGCGAGACTAGGGGGCTCGCTTTCAAACGCGCCTCGACGGGCGTGCGGTGATGTTGTTCGAAGTCGATGGGCAAATTGTAATCCGACGAGCGCCTGCATCTTGATCACGATCTCTGAGGCGATCAGCTGGCGTCGCTCGGAGGTGTAGGGTTGCGATCTTCTTTTGTGATCGGTGTTTCCGGCATCGCGGTCATGGTGAGAGCGAGGAAGCAAAGACGGCCTTTTCGAGCTGGAGACGGGGCAGGCAAGACGGTCGTCCCGATGCAGGGCCGCAAAGAGAGACTTTCCCAGCTGGGATGGTCAGCGAGGCCAGGCGTCTTGACGACGTGCGTGAATGTCGGGAAGACGGTGTTCCGGCGTGCGGCACTCACCAGGGCGACTCGAGCATCGAGGTCGTCCCTCTTTCCAGGCGACGACGGCGACGTGGCGAGGAGCTTTTCGTGAAGAGCAACAAGGCTCTTTTGCAGGCTCGTCAATTCGCCTGTTTGACGGTCAAACGCACAGCTCGTCAGTCAATTGACGCGTGCCCTGATCGGAAGTGGTAGCAGCGGGACGAGGACGAGGACGTACCGGCGTTTTCGACGTACGACGTGAGTCGATCTACGGCCTTGGCGAGCATCTCGCGCTGCATGGCCTGGACATCGGATGTCTGTGCCGACGACGAAGAGGCGCGCTTAACGTCTGGCGAGGACGTATCGATGCCCTGGCGTGAACGGCTCGACAAGGCGGTGGGCGACGGCGTCGAGGTAGTCGTCTGCTGCTCGGTGGAAGGCGACGAACGGTGGCCGGACACGCGCGGTGGCGAGGCGCGGTTCGAAGCTGGGTTGAAGACGGCTTCCGCTTCCGAGTCGCTGAGCCGGTAATGGTGGCGCGTGCCTAGCGTCTTAGCTCCGACCAACTGGTTCGACGGCTTGTCTCGCGCGACGATCCGGCCGGCCTTCGGTGCACCTTGTGCCACTGGACGGTAGCCAGCCTCGATCCCCTTGGTCGTTGGCGCGATGACTTGCGAGGATGATGCGGATTTCCCGCCCTCGGCGCGATCCAGAAGCTGAACACGGCCCAGAGGCTGACCGAACCTCCGTAGGGGCGTCATGTTGGTGCGTAGCGGCGACTCCTGGCACTCGATGGTGCGCTGCGACGAACCGTCGTCCGACTCGCAACCCGATCCGGCGTCGTTCCGATGAGGCATCTTGAGCTCGTCGGTGGGTGCGATCGATCTGATCTCGGCGCCAGTCTCTCCTTGTACGGCGACGGTAAGTTGCGGTCCCAGGGGGCTGCGGCTGACCGAGGTGAGCTTGGACATCGAGTCGTCGACCTTGCAGCTTTCCGTCCGACGCGAGATGGACGATTCGGCCACGCCCACCGCACTAGGTGCGGGCGATCGGACCTGATTGCGCCACTTTTCGATGCGGTCGACGACCGAGGCATCCGCCGAGCTGCCCAGTTCGATACCCCACTCATCGTCATCGTCGTTTTCGTCGTCGCCGCCCAGGCTCGATCGCGTTCGTGGCGCATGGCTCAGTCGTCGCGCCGTCGACGGCCGCTCTTTCCTTTCCAGCTCGAGAAGCGGCAGGAAGCTCGCCATGGTCGGCTCCTCGCGCAGCATCGGCTGGCTCTGCGGCATCTGTCTGCCACGCTTGTTGCTGCTATCAGAACCGTTTGCCTGCTGTTGCTGGTCGTCAGTGGGAGGACCCAAAGTGCCGAATGTCAGCAGCGTAGATGGTGCGGTGAAGACAGAGGACTGGTGAAGAGCATCCTGATGGCCAGAAGCCGTCATGCCGTCGACCTGTGTCTGGCCGACTTGCTTGGGCTTGGCAGAGACTGAGCACTGATGTGCCGTCGGCGGCGGCTGATCACCTGAAACCCAAGGGAGGTGGAGTTGCACGGGCGTAAGAAGGGGCGCCGCGGAACCCGTGGTAGCCACATCGCCCGAGGCTGCCGCTGCTCCCTCTGCCTTGTTTGGCTTGGCGCGAAGGCGAGGGTGTTTCGACACCAGGCTGCTCAGCTCCGTCGCCAGATCGTCGGCATCGATGCCAGCGACTGGCTTTCTTGGGCGGACCCGAGCTTGGCTAGGCCTGCTCTGCTGAGGCGAGTCCTTAGGTGTCTGGCCTGTAGTCAGATGGCCGATGGACTGCTCGGATGCGGAAACAGGAGCCGCACCGATGGCCAAGGCGTTCGGAGCGGCCTTTCCCATTCGCTGTTCGCCTGCATCACCAGAGACGATAGGCGGTCGTTCAGATGCCCCTTTTGCCTCGTCCTCAGGCGTTGCGCCAAGCGTCGCGGACCTCGTGAGCCAGCTCGCAAACTTGTCCTCGGCTTGACGTTTTGCCTCGATCCAGGCGAGATCTGCACCGTTTCCCGGCTGTTGGACCGTGGCGGTGTCCACCTTCGTGGTGGCGGCGTCCTGCGCTTGGCGGTCTTTGGCAGCCTGATCTCCGACACGACGCTGGCCGAATGAGAAGCTCGGGAGTCGCTCCCTCAGGCTCTTCTTGGCCTTGCTCGTGCGACGAGGGCGCGACGAGGGTGGGCTGCTTTCTCCGGCAGGCGCCACCGTCACGGGTTGCTCTCGGGGGACGACGTCCGCTAGGCGCTCCACCTTGCGGCTGCGATCAAAGGCCACGTCGCTGTCCTCTACCTCTATTGCCAGGCTGGTCCAGCCGGCGCCATTCTCCGCAAGAAGTGGTGGATCAACCGAGTTGTCGTTGAGTGCGGGCTGGATCTGGCTGCGGGTCGGTTCGTCTGAAGCAGGGAAGGGCAGGGTCGATCGACCAAGAGAAGTGGTCTGGTGCGGGAGCTGGCCTGCAGCGGGCAGCAGGGCTGGTGAAGAGGCGATGCCGGCCATCCTGATGCTGGGCGGCGGAGGTGGTGGCGGTAGCCTGATGGAGGAGCCATTCGGCCAGTCGGCAACCGCAGCGGGAGCGAGGGCATGCAGGTGGTCGTGGGGCGGCGCAAAAGAGGCGACGTCGCCAAGAGCCACGCGCTGTGGCACCCAGGGCTGCCACGGAGGCGCCAGATATGGCGGCGGATCGGCTGTGATGGCGTGTGGGACAGTCTGCCTCTGCGGTGTGTCGCTGGGCAGCTCAGAGGGTGAGCCAACCTGTCTGAGCAGCTTGCGCAGCATGGTTCAGTATCGCAAGCACTTGTGAGGGATGGGGAGAGAAGGAAAGAGGGGGCAGCTCATTTGGGCGGCCGCGCGTCGCACAGATTGACCGCGTACCCCAAGACACACGCACGCACACCCGATCGGCCAGCATCGTACGGTGGTCGTGTACCCTAGCCTTGTCGGACAAAGGGCTCTGGCGCCCTGAGGCCGTCTGCCGTTCCGGCCCTGGTTTCTAGGATAGTGCACATCACAGCTCGGCCGGGCGAACAGCGGCGCAGGGCGGTGCGCAGGAGAGGCCCGGTTGCGCCGCTGGCCACCGGAGCCTAATTGTAATGAGGCGCGGAAGCCACGCGTACCGCCGGGGCTGTCCGACCTGAGGGCCGGTTCATGGTGAGGCTGCACGCGCCCCGGCACAGTGGCCGACGACAGGGCCGAGGATGATGCTCATTGCGGTTCGAGGGGCAAAGGGCGGATGCTGCTGCGTTGTAGTAGGATAGAGTTGGGGGTATACGGACTGACAGTGCGATGCTTTGCGTTCCGTGCCTTGGCCAGAAGATAATGAGCGGCGCAGAGGTCGCCGAGGTCACCGAGCTTGCAGCGGACTCGTGAAGATGAGCCGGTGTCCATCCGGATCAGAGACGTGGAACTCCTGGCAGCCCCATGGCTGTATGTGCAGTCGCAGCGAACAAGAGTCAGGGCGGCAGAGGGTAAGCTAGAGGTTCACATGGTCCGGCCAGCGCCCGCGCGACCCCGAGATGGTGACACTCACCTTGTCCTCGACTTCAGACAGCATCTTGGCGCCCTCCGTCCTCCTTGATCCGAAGCGAAGGTCTCCGAACTGACGGGCGTCGTGCTGCGTCCAGCCGTTGATCCTCTGCGATACGAGGCTGTGCAAAGCGTCGAGGGGTTTCGGGTATTCGACCAGAGTCGTGATTCCAGACATGGTCACAGTGGCGCTGCGCGGCGGCGGGGGTGGCGGCACGGGCGACCTCGACGGCCTCAAGTCGTTCCGTGATGGGCTGTCGGGCCCTGATCCTGACGATACCGGCGCCTCTCCGTCTTCGTTCATCGGGGGCAACATCGGGCGACCGGAGCGGCCATTGGACGAGTTCGAGCGGCCAATGCTGCTGCTCCTGGCGAGCCCGCTCCCTGATGGCATCGGTGGCGCCACATCCAGGCTGCGCAGGCAGAACGAGGCACCGGTCGACGAAGTCAGGATGGCCTGCACGCCCTCGTGCTGCGAGGAGCACGTCATGCCAAGGACGGTGGTGTAGAAGCTCTTGGAAGCCTCCAGGTTACGGACGGGCAGGAGCGTGACCAGCCGGGAAGGGCCGCAGAGGGGCTCGGCTGGCACCGGTAATGCCTTGTCGAGAGGGTTCGAGACGGGGTCCTCAAACGGGCTGTGCGCGCCCTGCTTCAGGATGGTCCGCGACGTGGCCCAAGGTCCTGCGGAAAGCCCGAGAGAAGTGGCCGCGGCGGCCGACGCTGTGGCCGAGCCGTTGGCAGAGTCGAGGCTGTCCTTCTGCGCCCTGTTGGCCCTGAGGCGTGCCGCCTTCCTCTCCGACGACAGCGATATGGCCCTCTTGAGCTCGACCTGGCCCGAGCTTGCGAGGTCGGAAAAGATCCTCGCCCGCTCGAGCACCTCCTCGTCCTGGTCCTCGTCCGGAGTCTCCAGCACCGCAGCATCCGGTTTGAGGAACGCGATGGCTTCGTCGAGGTTCTCAAACGTCTTGATGACGGGCCCGGGGAACTGCAGAGGGGCGATAGCGAAGGATACGTGGTGTCAGTGGGGGTTTCAGAATTCGGAGCGGGATGCTCGAGGGGAGCCCTTGCCGGAGGTGTCGCAGCCTTTGTCGCATTGCCGAGCCGCCGAGCGTGACTGCGGTACTCACGTTGCGTATCTGCCTGTCGGCCTCGGCCCGGCTCATGTAGATGCCCTTCTTCCAGCCGCGCTGCACCGAGTAAAACGGCCCATTGCCGATGAGGTCGGCATTGGCACGCATGTGGTCCTTGATGTTCTGCAGCGGGTCGTCTCCGGTCGAAGAGGCGGCCTCGGCCGCGGGCGCTTGGGGGCTCTTGACGAGGTAGGGCGATGTCATGGGCGGGGGCGACCCGTAGGGCGGAGGACCGGAGGGGGCGCCGCGCGCCGTTGACTGCAGCTTGGGCGGGACGGCCGAGTCAATGACGAGCGACTCGTCGCTGCGAGATGCTCTCAAAGGCAGCTGCGGGCCCCTGCTGTGCGCCCCGTTGCCGCTTCCGTGGCTTCCGAGCAGGTCGTAGCTCTGCTGTGCCCGCCGGTGCTTGGTCGAGGCGTTGCGCTTGGGCCTGGAGTCTGGCGGCGGCACGTAGTTGAGGCTCGAGTAGCCCAGCGAGGCCAGCGACTCCCTCTCGGGCACTCTCTCGGGGACTCTCTCGGGCAGCGATGGCTGCCGCGTTACTTCACGCGGCGGGGCGGGGATGTCGGTCGGCAGCGCATAGCGACCGTTGCTGCCCTGCGTCGACGTGTTGCCCTTGCGCTTGAGCGAGAGCGAGCGCGCCACGTTGCGCAGGTTGAAGGCGCCGTTGTTGCTGCGCTCACCCATCGCACGGAGCGGCCGCACCTGGAGGCGCCGGGGTCAATGAGTCGGGGAGGTGCCGAGGCGGAAGATCCGAAGGCGGTGCGTTTTAACCCGCCGCGGGAGTTGCACCTTGGGCCGACAAGGTTTGGGCGGGCGCCTCGAGGCGGAGAAGCCGAAGGTGGCCCGGCGCTACGTCGGTGGTATCCGGTTCCGGGGAGCTCCAGTCTTCCAGCTATGAGGGTGATCCAAGGCTTGGATAGCGAAGGGTCGTAGGAGCCTGGTCGGTGCGGGGTGGTGGTGGTGGTGCAACAAGAAGAACAAGAAGGACGTAGAGCGAAGCATCGAGAGTGTCATCGAGGGGAGCTCGACGGCAATTTTGATGGCTATTTTGGTGCCGGCCGCCCTCGACGGACACAAGGGCTAGGCTTGGGTGCGTGCGTGCAGGCGGGCAGGCCGGGCGGTTGCCATGCGGGGAAAGCCGCCGCCCGTTGCCAGGGACAGAGCCTCGGAGCGCCTTCTTCCTGCTGCCTGCCTGCGGTTGTCAGGGCGAGGGCAGCGTGCCGGCAGCTTCCCGGCCAGGCAGGCTTGGCTTGCACACGCTTCGGACCTCTCCTCATGTCGGCATCTGCGCAGCGCCAGGCCAGGCAGCGCAACGAGTCTACGTCCCTGACCCCGTCGCCATGACCATGGTTTCATCCCGTCTTGGCTGGAAGGGAGGGAAGCGGTGCCCACTGTACGACACACCAACACATCATCGGTCATGGCTGTGACGCAGAGGCGGGCGACAGCGTCATACGGCTCGCGACTAGTCCGTCAGAGCGGGGGACCAGGGTGCGAGGCATCCACACCTCGTGTCAGCGGCCAGTCGAGGCCAGGCCAGGCCTCCTCCACCTGCCTCCTTTGGCTCGACGCGCGACAATCAAAACCCGAGCCGGCTGGCCCTGGCCACCGCAGGCCAGCAGGTATTCCGCCACGTTCTTGGCCAGCCAGCGAGCGAGCGACCCGAGGCCTGCCCAGGCAACCCGGCCCTCAGGGCAAATTCATCATCAAATTCACGGCTCGATGTAGGTGTATGTATGTACGTCGTCGCGAACCGGCCGGCGGCGCAGAGGAGGATGCCGAAACCGATGCCGAAGCAGCAGCTGAGCGGTGGTCAAGCAAGAAAGGCTTCCGACTGCGGCAGCCGACATGTATGGCGGCGGCAACGACGGCGAGGCCGGCGGCTGTTTCGGCAAGCATCAGGCCTAGACCGAGGCAAGCGGCGGCGGAGGTGGGAAACGTGCGCGCGAGCAAGCAAACAAGCGGCGGGGATTGAGTCTTCCCTTGCCAGGTGCCATCCCCTGGTCCTGCTCTCGGCCCCTATCGCAAGAGGAGCAGACGGCGGCTATCGGCGCCACCACATCCCCCGACTCTTGCCAGGGACATCCCGTCGGGATGGAGGCTGGATATCTCGTGCCAGCCCGTGAGCGGCTTTGCGGTGCTTGAGAGTAGAATACATTTGCGCGGCGGCCGGTCATATGCATGCCACCGCGGCGGTGGCTGTGTTCATTGGACATGGCACAGCGATGTCGATGCTGGGTGCCGTCGCCGCTCGAGCTGCCCTTTCATATGACTGCCGTGGCCTCGCCCGGCAGCTGGAACCCATCCTGCGACAGCTTGGCAGTCATCGGGCCGTCGTCGGGCTTCTCGCCTCGTCCATGCTCGCTCTCGCCCGAGGCACTGGTGGCGCGGGAGCTGGCCATCTCGTCTCTGGTGCCGATGCTCGTCGAGTCCTCCTCTCCAAAAGTCATCCCGCTACGTCCAGACTCGCTCGGTTCAACTTCAGCCGCCCGACGAGGGTCGTCCGTCGTGGGACTCGCTCCATTGCGGCCAACGGGCCGCACTGTATTGTCCGCGCGGCCGCTCGCGTCGTCGGACGGCTCCGTAGCTACGGTGGAAATCGCCTTGCTGGCCAGGGTGATCCTGGCTATAGGTGCCTCTTCCGTCCGGTGATGATCCTGGGATCGCCGAGGAGCAGGCGGGGCCTGACGAGGACCGGAGCCTGCCAAACTTTGCTTCCTTGACCTGTCGCCAGCCGCGGCCGGTTTGGACACCATCGACTTCGTGACCTTGGCTCTGCTGGGGCTCGGGGACACGACGGCTTGCTGTCTCCGATCCAGGCTGGCTTTTGCGGCCAGCGGTGACGTTGCCGGGCTCGCAGTGCGATCCGTGGATATCCTTGCCTTGCTGGACGGTGTGGGGGCCTTCCTCGGCGAGTCGGACGACTTGCGGGCCGGGGTGTTGCTCGCTGCTCGAGCTGCTGAGCTGGCAGTGGGAGCCATGAAGCCGCCACGACGGGAAGGTGTCTTGGCCTCCGGCGGCTGCTTGGCGGCTCTGCCCGCAAGATCCGTAGCCTCAGGCTTGGTCGAGTTGGTCGGCTTGGCTGCCTGTATGCCGCTGCCAGCAGACTTTTCCTGCTCGCGTGCATGTCCTGTTTCGAGCTTGAGCTCGGTCGGCTCCTCGGCCGTTGCAGTCTCTCGCGAGGCAGTGGACGGGGGGCCTGGCTCACCTTCGACGCCTTCGGTGAGCGAGGTAGCAGGCCCATTCGGCGGGACGGGGCTGCTCCCGTCGTCCGCGCTTTGCTCAGCTCTGGCTTCCGTCCTGGCGTCTTTGGCCTCCACGACTTTTTGGCTCGCCGCAGAGACGGCTTCAGCTTCCGAGGGTGGCTTGGTCACGTCACTACTGGCGGGTCCCGCAGCATCTACTCGCTCTGTTGGCGCCGCTACCTCGGGAGCGACGCCATATGGCAGGGCGAAGGCTGGCGAGACGGGTCTGGCGCTCCTGATCGGCGGAGGATCGAGGCTGGAGCGAGGCTTGAGCTTTTGTGCGTCGTTCTGCTCCTGGCGCTCCTTTTCCTTGAAGAGCTGGATGAGGGAGCTCACGCCGCTCGCCTTTCGCTCGTTCGGCAGAGGCATGTCGGAGTCGCAGTGGCGGGTGTGTGAGCAGGTGGTGGAGAGGCAGACGAGTTGCGGCCGCTCCTGGAGCGAGGAAGGAAAACGAGCTGGTAGTGGAGTGGGATCCGGAGGGTTGGCACGTCGGCGGGGTGGCGAGCAGGGCAGCCGCGCCGTGTCGGGTCGAGCCCGTCAGAGAGGCGCGAGGATGGGTGAGGGCGTCGTCGAGGTTGAGAGAGCCACGAGCAGAGAGCTGAGACGGTGTCGCAACCAGCAGGCAACTAGGCAGAGAGGTGTTCTGCCCGCCAGACGAAGGGAACGTCTTGCCGCATTCCAGCGCTGCCACGACGCCAGGCAGCCAGCCGGCCAGCCTGGCCTCCTGGTCAGGCAAGGGTCTCGCTGGCCAACCTGCGGCACACGGACCACCGCGTTCCACCAAGCTGTCGCCCCCTCAACTTGCACGGCCCGCAACGCAAGCCTCGTTTGGCGGTCCCCCGCCCCTGCTCCACCAGGTGCGATATCGAGCCGGCCTTTCCTACGGCTTCTTCGAGCGCACGACGCTTGCACACGCCGCCGTGCGCTAGCTGTCGGTCCCTAGCTGGCTGACGGGAGCCGCAGCCCGCGAAGCAGCGAATACAGTAGTCAAGCGGGCAAGCCAAAGGCGGCGGTGATGGTGCGGCCGCTGACCATTGAGCGCCCGGCCGCCCGGCCGCCAGCAGGTGGTTTGCGCTGGCCCCGGACGTACAGGGCAACGGTCAAGCAAGCCGCCATTCTGCGCTGTGGTGTCTGTTCGTACGACCAAGAGCTAGGGTAGCGTAGTCAAGGGCAAACGTAGGCTAGGGCAGGCAGGCAGGCAGGCAGGCCCGTTATAGGGTCCTAGAGCGGCACACTCGGGCGGCGTGGGTGCGTGGGGGCTGCAGATCGCAAAGCTTGAGCCAGCCTGGCTGCCCCCCTTTTCTGGACGCCCGCCCGCTTGCTCGCCGGTCCGCTGGCTGGCTGGCTGGCTGCCTGCCTGCCTGCCTGCCTGCCTGCCCCGCCAAGCCCAGGTAACCTAGGCCGCATTTCGGGTGTTGGTTGGTGGGTGGCCCGCCTGCACCCTCTCTGCTCTCTGAAATCACATTTTCGGTGTGCCGCACCAGCACCCTTTGGCTGGCCTGACCAGGCTAGGCCTGGCGGTGTTGTGTTGCGTCGCCGCCATAGTCGCAAACCGGCCTCCTTTTTGTCCATCGCGACCGCCTCTCTTCTGCCTTCCTCCATCTCCATCGCCCTCCTTGCTCCCCTTGCCCCTCACTCTTCTCCCCTTGCAACAAACAGCCACTCCCTCCCAGACACGCCCGTACACGGTGCACCTCGCAGACAGGCTCCCGGCAATACGCATACGCGCATACGCACACACACGCACACACACACACACCAGCACACACACATTCTCTCTACTTCTCTACCTATCTCCCTTTGTCGGCGCAGGTCGCTCGACGATTCATCCTCCATCTCATCGCCCCGCTTCTTCCGCTTCGACAGCACACCTGCCGTGTCGCTCCGACCCTGCGGGGCCGCCTCGATCCCAGCCCTCACTTTCGGACAGCTCGACCAGACCCCTTCTGCCCTCCAGTCGACCGCCCTACTGCCCCATCGACCCCGCCACGCTCGCAGCGGTACAGGCCAGCCACACCGGCGCGACCGACGTAGGGCACTCGCCTCCTCGGCCACCGCCGCGGCCCGCCAGCCGCCACCATGTGCTGCAATGGCTCCAGCGACTGGAAGCGTGAAGAGGTGCCCGACCACAAGTTCGACTTCATCGACGTCCAGGAGTACCGCGCGCGCGGGTGGCTCACCCGTGCAAAGTACGGGTTCTTCTGGCTGATGATGGTCAAGTCGTTTGCAGTCTACGTCGCCGACATTTACACCGCCATCACGCTCCTCGCCTTTGGCCACTTCAACGGCACCAACGGCAACCTCTACGACCTGGTCCAGAACGACCCGGACAACAACTTCCGCGTCCCCATCTCCTACAGCAAGTGGATCTTCACCGGCTGTATCCTCTTCTCCTTCCTGCTGCTCGCCTACGAGGCGCACAAGTCGCGCGCCATCATCAAGAGCCGCGACATCAGCTACGCCTACACCAATGTCATGTCCAACAACTACTACTCGTGCCGCAGCTACGACCACTTCTGCCTCTTCAACCAGATCAACAACAGCAAGAAGAAGAAGGACGAGTTCGCCTTCTTTATCTTCTTCACGTTCAAGGGCTGGAAGCGGCTGCTGGTCGCCGACGGCCCGCGCCAGGTCATCAACTTCTTCACCCTCTACGGCCTCGGCTCGCACGCAAAGTGGAGCACCGACCCGTACGACTACTACCAGGGCAGCTGGGTCACGGGCCTCATGATCCTCACCATGCTCTTCACCGTCGCTGTCTTTGCCGGCTCGATGATCCTCCTCATCGCCGCCGCCGTCATGTACATCCCGCTGCTCTGCTACATCAAGGGCAACCTCAAGGAGTACTGCTGCCACAAGATCGACAAGCGCATCTCGGAGATGGTCAAGCGCAAGAAGAAGCAGCGGCTCATGAAGCAGGCCGCCATCGCCCGGAAGGAGGCCGCCGGCGACTTCTCGCACCTGATGAACAAGAAGGGCGAGATGGTGGGCCGCGCCATCCCGCAGCCCACCCTGCCCAACGTCGACGTCGACCTGATGAACGAGAAGCCCGGCATCGGCCTGCAGCGGACCAACAGCGGATCCAGCTCCACCGTCGCCCACAGCCAGCTAGGCTTCCACGGTGCCGACAAGGACGGCTACGGCAGCCCTTCGATGAATGCCTCGCGCTTCTACGGCATGGGCAGCAACTACAGCAGCACCGCCGACCTCGTCAAGAACGCGGGTCATGCAGGAGGCGAGGCGATGCGGGGCGCGCCCGGCCTGCCCCCCGGCTCCGCCGCCAGCCCCGCGTTTGGAGCAGCTCACGTGCGCGGCATGGAGACGCTCCTCGATCAGATGGGTCCGGTCGGAACGTCGCCGATGCTCTTCGCCCAGCGCGTCGGTGGCCAGGGCCGCCTCTCGCCGCAACCTGGCGCTCAGGGCCAGATGTACAACCACGGGCCGGGTCAGCCCCGGGCGTTGGTCGATCCACAGGCTGGCCTGCTCCGAAGCCCCAACCTTGGCGCTCACCACGTCGGGCCGAGCCCGCTCAATCCAGAGTCGCAGTGGCCGGCCCAGAGCCAAGCGGTCGATGGACCCTACGCCAACGGCGGTCTCGACTATCCCCCGCCCAAGGACAGTCACGGCGTCGAAGGCCTCGAGTTCCCACCACCGGCGCCATCCGACCTGTCGTCGTACGTGCCTTATTCCAACGGCGCGGACCACAATGGAGCTAGCGGTGCCCAGGACCACAGCCGTCTCCCATCCTTCGCCTTTGAGACGGCATCCAGCACGCTGCACGATCACGGTGCACAAGCGGGCGCCTACGCAGTGGGGGAGCCGCCGTACCAGCACCAGCACCAGCAGCAGTACTACAACAGTGGACATGCCGCCTCGGCGGGCAACTCGGCGTCGCCTAGCCCAGATCCGAGCACGCGCGGCTACGAGGATCTCTACGACGCCTACTTGACCTCGCAGAACCCATCGCAGTCAGTGACGCCCGAGAGGCGCAACAGCGGCTATGTCGGGGAGACTGCGGGTGGCGACTGGCATGCCCATGGCTACGCCTCGAACGGCTCACCAGGGCAGGATGCACAGGCGGCATGGGACCAGGGCGGGGCGCACCAGGTCCAGAACGGCTACGCCAGCAGCCAGCATGCGGATCAGCAGTACCATGACCAGCATCAGCAGCAGCAGCAGCATTACGACCAGCAGCAACATGGGCAGTATCAGCAACAGCAGCAGTACTCGGGGCATCAGGACTATGACGGCCGGTACCACCATCATTACGATCACCACGAGCAGTCTGCTGCGCAGACCCAAGATCGCCCCTGAGTGGCGAGGTGGTTTTTCGCCGTACAAAGACGACGGCAATGCATTCCTTTCCCTCGTAGCCGCACTTGCCACGGATCGAGCCCTCTCCCTCTCTCTCCCTCCCCCCTGTGCCCCTCGGCCCTCTTTGGCTCCACTCTTTGCCCCCTCGCGCTCCGTCTACAACTACTACTGTCTTTGCTCTGGTTTCGCCCGCCTGCATCTTTTCCCCAACCCACGACTGTCGCTATAGATTTCCCTCTCACACAATTGTTTTTATAGAGCCTTCAACCACAGCGCAACAGAGATGCCGGCCCTACGGCTTTGGCTTTGTCAAGAGATCGAGGAGAAGAGGGGACGGCGAGTGGCTCGGCGCGGAGTGGACAGTAGTGGCAGGCGCCTTCCCGTACGAGGCGCCGCTTACCCGGCCGAGAGAAGCCTCGAAGCGCTTTCAAACCCGAGGCCGGTCGGACGGCAACTGGATGCGGCCGAGGGCCCGGTTGGCGTCACTCGGTCGGTTGGACCCGACCGCACGGGCACGCACGGCCAGCCTCGCCGGAGCTGCCTGCCCTCCTACATAGCCTGGTGCGGCCGCTTCGTCTGAGACGCTGAGGTGGGTGACTGATCGATCCCATGCTGCCGCCATCGACTCGGCGCTGATCATGTCGCAAGGCGATGGAGCAGGCCGGTCGATGGCCGTCGTTGTGCCATTGGCACGGCACTCCAGCAGCAGCTCCAACCGGTCCGATCCGTTGTGGTGGGGTGGATGATATGCAGAGATGCGGATGGACGCGGGGCCGGGCAGGGCAGAAGGGAAGTGGCAGGGCGACACCTGCGGGGGTCACTTGTGAGTTCTGTGGAACAGGCGGGCCAGGACCAAGAAGCTTGCTTGCTTGGGATGTGCCCTGCGGCTCCCTACCTCTGCTGCTGCTGCCGACGACGACGAAGATGGCGTCGACGCCGTGCGTGATGCGGAGGAGTCGGTCGGACGTTCCGCAGGGCGGCTTTACCAGGCGAGCTCGATCCGCGCCCGCCTCTCTGCTGCTGGCCTCTGCTGGAATTTCCCTGGCGGGTCCTGGCAGGCAGGGTCGCCGGCTGTAGCCTTGGCCCGGTGGCCTCCGCCCGCCTGCCCTTCCTTCGCGAGGCGAGTGCCGGATGCCGTCCGTTGCGCTCTCTCTCTCTCTTCGTGGGGCTGTCTGCGGAGCCGTCCAGCGTCATCCTTCGTCCTACACCACCACCACCACCATCACCATCACCACCAGACTACTCCGCTAACCCTGTTTCGGAAGGTTCCGCTCCTGGACACGTCAACTTCGATCCTCTCCAGTCTGGCCAACCGCTGTCTCGACTCAAGCGCCCTCTAGACAGCTTCTACCGTTCCGCTACTGCGCAGCATCGGGACCTTTCCGAGCTCTCTCTAGCACACAGCTCCATCCAGACCGCCCCAACCAGCCTCCATTCGGCATAGTCACACAGATCGCTCGCAAGATGGCACAAGAGCCTCTGACCCCCTTCGGCAACGCCCTCGCCGGCGCGCTCGGCGGTGAGTGGTCGGCGCCGCGATTTTCGGATCTGACCAAAGCGCTATGCTCACCTCGGTATGCTTGCTCATCTTTGGCCGACGCGTCCACCGTCGCACGACGTCAACACAGGCGTCTTCTCCAATGCCGTCGTCTACCCACTTGACACGTGAGTCGCTCTCTCGATGGCTTTTCGTGCTTTCGCGGCCGTCCACCGGTGTGCTGATGCTGGCTTTCCAATGCCCTCTCTCCTCTGAACCCCGTCCTCAACTCCTCGCTGCAGCGTCAAGACACGCATCCAGGCGGGCCAGGGTAGCAGCGCCGCCGTCGAGGTCAAGGACCCCAAGAATCCGTCCAAGACGCTCGTCACCGTGCCCAAGAACGCCGGCCTGCTCAAGGGCATTCTGCACATCATCAAGAGCAAAGAGGGGCCCTCCGGCCTCTACAAGGGGTTCGGCGCGAGCATGGTCAACACCTTCACCACCCGTGAGTGCCCACGGCGTGCGAACATCGTAAGGGAAGAGGCGGCACGCTGACCTCCCGGCTCCGGACTCTTGCCACCATCCCGTCCCGCAGAGTTCGCCTACTTCTACTGGTACACTGTGGTCCGCACGCTTTACATCAAGCGAGCGACCAAGACCGCTGCCGGCGGCGTCGCGGCGCTCAACACGGTGACGGAGCTGTGCCTCGGAGCGCTTGCAGGTGCTCTGGCACAGATCTTCACCATCCCGATCAGCGTGATCGCGACACGGCAGCAGATTGGCTCGACCAACGAGCCGGGCAAGGAGGGCGCACCGATCGACGAGAGCTTCGTGGGGGTGGCAAAGGACATCCTCAAGGAGGACGGCATCACGGGCCTGTGGCGAGGCCTCAAGCCCAGCCTGGTGCTGACCGTCAACCCGGCCATCACGTACGGCGTCTTTGAGAGTGAGTCTCGAGCCGCGCTGTTCGGTCGACGCTCGGCCTGGTCGATGTCCACTGACTCCCCCGCCTCCCGCTTATCCTTTTGCCGGTTGGTTGCGCAGGGGTCAAGACCATCATCCTGGCGGCGTCCGTGGATGGCAAGATGACGCCCGGCAAGTCGTTTCTGGTCGGTGCGCTGTCCAAGACGCTCGCAACGGTCGTCACGTAAGTCATTCTTGCCCGGTCCCCGGCCCCTCGGATCGACGGCCCACGCGATGCTGACCCTGGCGCTCGAATGCCTGCTACGACACTGCCCGGCGCCTCTCGACAGCTTCCCCTACATTCTGAGCAAGATCCGCCTGCAGGCTAAGAACACGCGCTACACGGGAGCGATCGACTGCTTGCAGAAGATCATGGCCGAGAAGGGCATCAAGGGGTGGTACCAGGGCATGCAGGCGCAGATCACCAAGGCGGTGCTGGCGCAGGCGCTCCTGTTCTTCTTCCGAGACTACTTTGAGATCTGGACGCGACAGCTGCTCAAGGGCATCTCGAAGAGCAAGGCGGTCGCCAAGGCCGTCTAAGCTTGAGGAGCACGGTCGCGCTGTCGACACGCGCTCTCAAGGACTTGGCGCCTCGTCCTCGGCTGTTCTTGGTCCCCCCCCCTCACCCTGGTGCCTGGCCCCCCGTGCCCTGCCCCCTCTCGTGTCTGTCGCTGCTGTCGTTTGTGCATGATGTCTACGCTAGAAGTCTGATCGGGCAATGAGACTGTTTATGATAGAGATGAGCGTCCGCAAGAAAGAGGCGCACTGGTATGGCCCTCTGTCGCGCTTCGGATGTTGCGAGGCCGGTCAGGTTGCGGATGGTCCGTGAGCTGCTGCGATTGGCCCCGCGCTCAAAGAGCGATGTGGAGAAAAAAACTTCGGGGCCACGCCGGCCGCTGGAAAGCGGAGGAGCCGAGCAGAGAGGCAGGCTCCAGACACGCTTTGCTCACCCGCGGGCAGGCGCGCAGGCAGGCACGCAGGCAGGGAGCGCTCACAGAGGGCAGGCCGGCGGCGTCAGGGTCCTCGTCTGCTTTGGGCCCCCGACCTCGTTGGCTGGCTGACCGACGCTTGGATGGCGACTTGCTTCTCGCCTCCCCTCGCCTCCCTTCCTTCGGCTGGTGGCCGATCCGAGCTTTCCTCCCTCTTTCCCTATCCGGCCACGCTCATCGCCGCCCTTCCGCTCTCGTTCTCACCATCACAACCACCACCATCGTCGACACAGCAATCCCTGAGGCTGCTGTTTCTTCGACCTCGCGCGACCCTACAACGAACTTGCAGCGGCACAGCTCCTGTCTACCAGAACGACCCGCCGAGTCGTCCGAGACCGCAGTGCCCGCTGCCAAACCCGTCTCTCTTCGAGTCGACAAGACCGCGATATCGCCCCTCCTCTCTTCTCGCTCACATTCTGGTATCGGGCCAAGACCATGACCATCTTCTCGTAGAGACGCCCCCGTGAATCCTGGTCGCGCCAAAGCATGTCAATACGCGCACCGGCTCGCCCAGCTCTGTGGGCAACAGTCCTGCGGGGCTCTCTCTCAGTCTCTCCTCACCGCCAGCCCTCTTCAAGACCCCTCAGCTCTCTTCGAATCCCCTCGGCGCCGCCTACGCCCCAGCGACTCGTGGCTCATTCCTCTCCCGGCAGCTCACTCGACGCATCTGAACGATCACGCCTTCAGCTGCCTCTGGCCAAAGACGGAGGGTAAGTCCACCTCTCCTTCTCCGAAGCGAGATCGTCTCCACTGACGCAGATCCTTCCGCTGGACCCTACAGGCAACGGTATCGCCTCATTAGGTCGTTTTTCGCTGGCGTAGCACGCTCGCACCAGCCAAGATCTGCAGCTTCGCACCTCGGCATTCGCTGGCATGGTGGACTTACCGCTGTCGGCCCAGCGGCCTCGTCCGTCCGCTGCTTCAGCTCGAGCTCCACCAGCGCAGAAGAGGGCAGGTCGGACAAATCAAAGCATGACGCCACAGACGGCGTAGTGAAAGGCCAAGAGGAGCTCGACTCGTCCTCCGATCCGCGGTCAGCGGCCGCACCAGCAAGAGATCGACCTCCAGCAGACAGAGAGCCAGCTGAAGCTCGAGGCGAGGGTCAGGATCATGAGCTGACAACCACCGATCGGGCCTACAAGCACTTCCAAAACTATCCGCGGTCCCTGCGGGAGCTGGCGATGCGAGCAATCCCGCATGTTCCGGCCGGCCAGGGCTCAAAGACGGGCGATGAGCAGGGCAGTCATGGCCAGCACCCCTCGTCGTGGACGAGACCTCAGAAAGAGGACCTGCTTCGCATCGCCCACGGCTTTTGGACGCGGATGCGCATCCGGTTCAAGTGGTTCACCATCCGCGGTTTCCGTCGGTTCAATGCCGACGACATCAGCGCGTTCTTCACGCTGGGCGGCGTCACCACCATCTTTTTTGTCATCGTCGGCACGACCACCTTTTTCTCGCTGATCTTTGCTGCGCTAAATGCGCTCAACCTGCAGAGTGAGCACCTTGCCCCCGTTTTGGCCGCCATGCCATCTTCTCCCGGCTGACCATGTCGCACAACCCCTCCTTCTGCCTTCTCGTCTCAGGCTGGATTGCGAGGAAGATCGCCGACTACCTCACTGCCGAGACGGGCGTCACCGTGGTGTTCGAGAGCGCCATCGTGCCCAAGTGGAAAGACAGCCGGATCAGCTTCAAAAACGTCTTCATCTCGCGCCGGGCCCACACTGATGCCGAAGCCCTGCGTCGCGAGAGGCGGGCCAAGATGAGGGACGAGGCCCTGCGCGGACAGCTGCCGTACAAGCGGGTCAGGCGCCGCACCGGCATCACCGCGGGCGATGGCATGTCCTGGGAGGGGACCCACTACGACGAGGAGGAGGAGGTTGCGCCGCCCATGAGCGACGAGGCCCGCGGCGAGGATCTGGTCGAGGACGATACGGTCAACACAAACTTCAGCATGTTCGATCTCCAGGTGGACTCGATCGACGTCACGCTGAGCCTGTCGCGGTGGTTCGACGGCAAGGGACTGATCGAGGACGCCGTAGTCAAGGGCGTCCGAGGCATCGTCGGTGAGTACGAGAGGCGGATCAAGCCGTACGCCTCTGATCTCTGACCCTCGGCTGACGCCAGACCGAGCACGCATCCGCGCCCTTGCAGACCGTCGGAACGTATTCTGGGACCCGGCGAAGCCGTACGACCCTCGCGCCGCACGCCGAGAGGCGAGGCATGGCGACTTTGAGCTCGAGTCGCTGTTGATCGAGGACTTCCTCGTGACCATCTACCAGCCCAACGACTTCCGCCCCTTCAACTTCAGCATCTTCAACGCGCGCATCCCGAAGCTGAGGAAGCAGTGGCTCTTCTACGACCTACTCAGCGCCGAGTCGATCACGGGACAGATCGACGGGTGTCTGTTCAGCCTGCACAAGCCGCAGAGCATCGGGCGCACAGTGGAGAAGGACAAGGAAATGATCCACAACAAGTGGAAGTCGATGGTGAGTTATGCGGAAACCGGCGTATCGGCGCTGATGCTCGGAACGCCTCGCTCATCCTGGCCCATCTTTCTTGGCCCTCTGATGCTGCCGGCAGTCGCGACTGCGCATCGACGGAGTCAGCTTCGACCACATCCAGGCCCAGTCTGAGCTGACGGGTCCCGTCTCCTGGATCCTCTCCGGAAAGTTCGATGGTGAGTCCATTCCCTGGTCCAAATTTTCCTAGCAAATGCAGGGCGGCTCCCTGACCGACGATGCCCACTCCGTCTCTGCGCCGACCTGTGCCGCAGTCGTGGCTGACATCAAGTTCCCGCGCGACTTCAACGACGACATGGACATCAACACGATCATTGCCGAGATCCTCGACAACATCAGCGCCGCCGTGTCCGGCGAAGCCTTCAAAGACGAAGAGGAGCAGGACCGTCCTATTCCGGGCCAGCATCGGCTGAGCGGTCCGGCCATCGAGGCGCCCGTGACGACCGTCGGGCCCACGGCGGATCGGATGAGGAAGGAAAACGAGGAAGCCAGGCGGCAGGGCAAGCCGAGCCGCGCTGCGACCGAGGGCGACCACGAGAGCCAGCAGGGAGAAGATGCCGAGACGACGGAGAAGCGCGAGCAGAAGCTGGCCATCCCGCCACCATCGGTCGTCATCGACATGGACGTTCGGTTCAAGGACATCAAGGCGGCCGTCCCGCTCTTCACCAACGAGCTCAGCTACAAGACCAACGCGTTTGTCCGGCCCATTGTGGCATTCATGAACGCCAACAAGGTAGGCCGCTGCGCCGTGGTCCTGCGAGACGATCCACAGCACGACTGACCCGATCTTCGTGGCCCCCGCTTGTTGCTGTTGCAAACAGACGCTGATCCCGGTTCGGTGCAGGATCGTCGTCGATCTGGTGAGTGATGGCGCCACACCTGTCCCGCGATCCTTCTCGAATCAAAGCGCTGACACCTGGGCGTCTTGCATCCCATCTCTGCACAGAGCGAGTTCGACGGCTCCATGGACCTGGCACAGACCGGTCTCCTCCCCGTCGTCTCGGACAAGGTACGTGGCACGCGTGTTCCAAGCCACGCAGGGCTCGCACCAGAATGAGCTGACGATGCCTCTTGATTGTTCCTCTCCCTTTGCACGCTGCCCGGCTCCAGATCTACGAGGCGCTGGCAAACCACGTCGCTTCGGAAAACGCGAGTACCAAGCGCCTGCGCAACGTCAGCCTCTGGAGCCTGCAGGTGACGGCCAATGCGGCGCTCAACCTCGTCACGCTGCTGCGCGACACGCTGGTCCGGTCGGCGGCCACCTCGCCCCTCGTGGCCTCCAAGGCCTAGGCGACCAGAGGCCGATGGAATGGCGCGCTCCAGAGTCGCGTCTATCTACGTATCCGCGTCCTCTACCATGGAGGCTTTCTCGAGGGATCAATCGTCATGGGATGGTACAATCTCGGGTCCTCGCCCGCTCGCCTCGAGCGCGACTTGCAGCCGCTGCTCTTTTAGACCAGACGGTCGAGGACCTTGCCGAGGGCGGCGCAGAACTGCTCGACCTCGCCGGTCGTGTTGTAGTGGACGAAGCTGACGCGGACGACGCCGTCCTGAATGTCGAGGCCGAGCTTCTCGACGAGGCGGTAGGCGTACATGTGCCCCTGCTGCGCTCCGAGCTGAGCAGCCGCAGGAGGCACAGGTCATCAATGGTGGGGTCAAAATCGGTCGGTGAGCAGGGATCGGTGTCAGCAAGCTGGTATCAAGTCGATGCTGGTGGGTGCTGCGCCGCCACCGCCGCCGTCACCGCCTCAAAGACGCACCTTGTTGTCCTCGACGAGGGCCTGGTGGACCCGTTTGCTCAGCGGCTGCGGCTTTCCCTCTTTGTCGACGACGACAAAGGCGACGGTGGGTGCGCGGATCTCGGCGCGGTGGCTCTCGGAGCCGACGATGCGCACGCCCCTCGGGTGCTGCGACACGAGGAAGTCGACGAGGATGCGCTGCAGCTCCTCCTCGTGGCGTGCGATCTTTGCAAACGCCGCGTCGAGGAGCTGCCGGTGCTGCGGCGACGTGTAGACCTGGGTCCAGTCCTCTTCCCTCTTGTTGGCGTCGGCGAGCGAGACGAGGTAGTCCGCGACGGCCGTGATCGAGTAGATGAGCTCGTACTGCTGCGACGACGGCGTGTAGGGGTACGTGCCGGCGCCCTGGGCGTCGTGGAGGAAAAAGTGGTTGAGCTTGCCAAACCACTGGTCGCGGGCGCGCGGCGCCACGTAGCCGATGCCAATGTGCGGGCCGTAGGTCTTGTACAGGCTGAAGATGGCCATGTCGACGCCCCACTCCTTGGGACGCATGGGCCTGTGCGGCGCAAAGGCCACGCAGTCGACGGCCACCAGCGCCTTGCCCCCGGTCTTGGACGCGACGAGCGACGTAATCTCGCGGATCGGCGTAAAAGTGCCCAGCACATTGGAACAGCCGGTGAAGGCCACCAGGCGGGTGCGCGGCGTGAGGAGCGTCGAGAGGACCGCCGGGTCCAGGCCGACGGCGTATGGGTTCGAATCGGAACCGCCCTGCGAGGAGGGCAGCGGCGTCACGGGCCACACCTTGAGCGTCAGCTTGTTGCGGGCTGCCAGACGAGCCCAGGCGCCGATGTTGGCTGGCGGGCGTCGAGGGCGAGGGGGCGATCAAGTCAAGACAGGCAAGGCAAACGGGTTCAGCGGAGCCGAGCCTTCAGACCCTCGCCGTCAAGGTAGGCTCCTGCTCCCTTGCCTCCTTGCTGCGCGACACTCACTCTCGTGGTCCGACTGGGAGACGATGATCTCGTCGCCCTCATTCCACGTCTCTCCAGGCTCGCCCTCGCGGCGCTTCTCGAGGGTCCTCTCAATCATTCGAGCCATGTTTTCGGCGATCTGCGTGGCGCTCCTGTCGAGGCGAAATGAATGGCATCGCATCGCGGGACTCGAAACGGGGTCAGAGCAGCCTCTTGGCGATACACCGATCAGGGAGGGAGGGAACCAGGGCGCAGGGGCTGCACTCACTGACCGAGGAGCACCTCGTCCTTCGAGTCGGCGCCGACGAGGAAAGCAGCGGCGTACGTGCCGCGCTCGACCTTGGCGGCGGCGGTGTGTGCGAGCGGGTAGGCGGCCATCTGCACGTTGCTCTCGAGCAGGTACGACGAGAGGCGCGACACGACGGACGCGAGCACCTGCGACCCTCCGGCATTCTCAGAGAAGACTGCGTGTGTGTGTGTGTGTGCATCGTGCGCGGCTGTCAGTGTACGGTGGGGCGTGATGAGGAAGGCGAGACTGAGGGGCCGAGACTCACTGTACTCGGGGTTGTTGACGATGGCGGGGAAGTGGGATCGCACAAAGTCGACGTTGAGCTGGTCCTGCGTGGCTGTCATGGTGGCTAGCGGGTCGGTTCAAAGAGGGCGAGCGTTCAAAACAGGGCGAGAGATGATGGTGACGGTGGTGGTGGTGGTAATGTAGGTGGCAGCTGGCATGCCTCGAGGAAATGGGGTGCGAGGCAGAGAAAGAGGGGGGAAAGAGGAGGGCCTGCACGAGCCATTGGCCTTCGGCCCACGGCGGCATCTTCGGGAGGCTTTGTTCCGCTCGTCAGGAAATCCGAATTAATCAAGCAGAGCACAGCGGGCCCTCAGGGTCCATGCGTCGGTCCTGGCTGGCCAGGCAGGCCGAGCCAGCGCGCGGGGTTTTCGCCGAGCAAGTTGCCGGTCCAGCCATTTCCCGACTTCCGCCTCTGAACGCGCTCAGACCACCGCCAGGCCAGGCCAGGCTGCTCTGCTCGCCTCGCCACTCTCGCGTTCATGTCGGGCAGCAGCGACCAAGAGGCCAACACGTTACCACCAGGTGCCCACCTTCGTTGGATGCTCTCGATCCGGATCGCGGGGCCACACACGCACCCGCCGGCTACTTTATCAAGCTCTTTTCATTGCGACGTCTCTGTGTGGTCCCTACCGGGGCGTGTCGCGATCGAAAGCTTAGTACGCCACTGTCAGCACATTCGCAAACATGCGCAGCAGGGAGGGACGAGGGCAACGTCAGCGAGAGGGCTCGACATGTAGCGGCCGCCGGAGCAAACAGCGGAACCTTGAGCAACTCACTCGACTTCTCGAGGATCCTGGCGAGGTGCTCGTGGCCGTCGGCGCCCATCACGTCTCCGATGCCCGGAGCGAGGTCGAGGACGCGGCGCTGGGGAATGGTGCCCTTGACCAGCGGCTCGACTGTGATGCAAGAACAAGGCCAAGGAAGGGTAATCGCCGTTTTGTCAGCTTCTATGTGCACGGCAGAATCGAAAGACGGCTGCTGCTCATCCTTGCGACGACTCACTGTGCTCGTGCGCGTATCCCAGCTTGCTAAGGCCGCGCGGCACGCCGAGGTCGGCCAGGAACTCTGCGATGCGGTCGTAGACGAGCTGGCCCACCTCGCTGTCGGGCAGGCGTGCAATATCGGACGCCTCGCTGACGCTGTCGTAGCCCTTGAAGATGGCCGCCACCTCCCGGTGGCGGTCCGGTGCACTGGGCGCGGTGAACTCAAACACGGCCGGACCCGTCAGCGCCACCGAGACGCCATGCGGGACAATGGGGTGGTCGACCTCGTAGCCGTCGTGCTTGTACTTTGCAAACTTCTTGTTGAGGCCGCTGATGGGGTACGACATGCCGTGGCAGAGGTGGACGCCGGCGTTGCCGAAGCCGATGCCGGCGAAGGTGGCGGCGAGGAGCATCTGGCCGCGCGCCTCGGTGTCGGTGCGGTCACGGGCGACGCGGGGCAGATACTTGACCGTCTGCTTGAGCGCCCACAGCGAGAAGACGTCCGAGATGGGGTTGCGTCCCTGGTAGGCGGGCCTCTGAAGCGGGTTCTGCGGGCGGGGCATCCTCTCGGTATAGGGGATGGCCGTGTAGGACTCGAGGGCGTGGAAGAGGACGTCGAGGCCGGCGCTGATGTGGACGGCCGTGGGGCAGGTTTCGGTGTTGAGCGGGTCGACGATGCCCAGGAGGGGACGGAGTGCGCGGCTGGCGATGCCCGTCTTTGACTCGGTGGCGGTGTGGTCAAAGATGGCGGTGCCCGTCGTCTCGGAGCCGGTTCCTGCGGTGGTGGGGATGGCGAGGAGGGGCTTGAGGACCTTGTCGATGGGCGTTCCCTTGCCGATGGGTGCGTTGACAAACTCGAGCAGGTCGGCCTCGGGGTAGCAGCTGAAGAGGTTGGCGACCTTGCAGGTGTCCATGACGGAGCCGCCGCCGACGGCGAGGAAGTGGCTAAAGTTCTGGGCGCGAGCAAACTTGATGGCGTCCTGCCAGCTCTCCTCGTTTGGCTCTACGCGGACGCGGTCAAAGATCTCGAACTTGACGCCGGCGTTGTCGAGGCCCTGGATGGCCTGCTTCATGGGGGTGAGGTTGCGGACGGTCGAGTCTGTGAAGACGCCGACCTTTTGGGCCTTCATGTTGGCAAAGTCCATTCCGACCTCCTTTGTGACGCCCTCGCCGAAGCGGACGTTGCTGGCGGCGAGCTCAAATGCGTACTCCTTCTGGAGGGCGTCGTCGACGGGGGTGGCGTATCCGCGGGCGGTTGCGCCCGACTGCTGACCGTGCTTTGAGATCATGTTGAGGCCGGCGCGCGCCATGTTGAGGCCGCCCCTGGCGGTGGAGCAGCCGTGGCACGGGCAACCGGCGGCGTGCGACATGCGCATGAGGTTGAGGATGGAGCTCCTCGAGGCGGGACCGGGCTTGGGCATCGTGGGGCGGTGCGGTGCAGAGGGTGGTTTCAGGGAGTGAGGGCGAGCGAGGGCTGGGGATGGGGATGCTGCAGTAAGCGATGGCAAGTCGCAAGAGATGAGCTGGAGCAGGGAGGGTGGTGGATGACGATAGAAGAGGTGAGAGGGCGGGGGGAGAGAGAAGGCCATCTGCCATGGCTCTCTCTCTGGCCGGCGAGATGCGCGCCCTCGGCATTGGCCAGGCCTCGATGAAGCCGGTGGTGCGGCTCAGAGTGCGGGGTGCGGGGGCAGGCCGGGGCTGGCCTGGTCTGGCCTGGCCTCTGGGCTTTGGCTGGCTGGCTGGCTGGCTGGCTGGCTGTCTGTCTGCCTGGCTCGCCTAGCCGCCGCGTGTGGAGAAAGGCGGACCAAACGACCAGCGGAGTTGCCGGTGGGCCCAAAGCAAGCAGCGGCAGGGCGAGGCCAGGCCAGGCAAGCGGCCGGGCCCCCCCATCTCGCTCGGCATTATTCAAATCCAAGCGGCGGCTGTACGCTTAGGTACCGCAGTCTCGCATCGCATCGCCTCGCCTTGCCCCTCTCCTCCTCGTCCAGGCCTCCCCGCTCGCACTTGGGCGTCGAGGTCATCCCGAGCCCGCTGTACGACATCGTCGCGCGTTTCTCTCAGCCAGGAATGATACAGCTAGGTGGTTTGGCGGCTCAGAATACATAGAGTGTCACGCCGACCCGACCAGGGCGGCGTAGCCCTTTGGCGGCCGCAGAACCAAAGGTCCAGGATGCGAATAAGAGGAGAGAGAGAGAGAGAGAGAGAGAGAGAGAGAGAAAGAGAGAGGATACCGAGTCGAGTGTCCGTGCTTGTAGTGTCGCGCTGGGGCTGGAGAGCATCTCGCCACCATCGCAACAAGCGCATCGCATCTATGGGTGGATTACAGGGCGCCTCGTCAAAGCGCCGTCAGGACGCCGGCGACGGCCGCCAGCCCGGCTCCCAGGGCCAGGCCGGCCTGCAGCGAGGCAACATCCATTCTGGCGGCAGCGGCGGCCGAAGAGCTGCCGCCCTTGCCACCGGCCCCCGTGCTCCTCGAGCCGGCTCCCTTGGCCGCAGCAGTGTACCCCTCCTGCGTATCGAGCCCATCGGCAAACAGCCGGTAGAGCGAGATGTTGTACGACATCATCTCGTAGTCCTGGTGCGAGACGTTGGGCATCAGGTTGAGCGTGTGGTTGCTCGGAAAGCCGCCTGCCATGTCGCCCAGCGTCGTGACAATGTCGCAGCCCCGTTCCAGGTGGTTGGCGCCCTGCGTCGCCGCCTGGCACGATGTGTCGCCCTGACCATTGTCTAGCAGTCCCAAGCTATAGTGCACGTGTCGGCTGCGGTAGGTGGCCACCACGGCGTCCTTGTTAGCCTCGACGTCAGAGCGCGCGTAAGCGGGCAGCTGCTTGGTGTCGCCACCGACGCCGTACGGCCAGGTGTCGACGTCGGCGCAGCTGCTGTTGGCGTAGGTCCGCTCCGAGCTCGGCCAGGCGTAGCTGCCCGGGTTGCCGACCCAGTAGGCCACGTTGGCGTCGTACGGCCTCGACTTCTTGAGCATCGCGTACCGCTGCACCATCTGGGCGCCCATGCTGTGGCCCGCCAGCACCACGCGGTTGAGGGCGGGGAACTGGTCCTTGTCAAACAGCATGTCGAGGAAGCCGTCGAGCACCCGGTACGTCGAGATCGAGGCGCTGCCGGGACCACGAGAGAGCTCGCCGCGCTGCCACTGGGACCCGTACCAGTAGAGCTCGTTGGGCTGCACGGCACCCGCCTTTTGGTCGTCGCTGTTCATCCAGCACGGGCCGAGGATGAGGACCGACGAGTTGGTGACGCCAGAGGTCGAGTTGGCCGCCTCGACGCTGAGGGCGTTTTGCATCATGGACGTGTACTTCCAGCAGTCCCGCGGCTTGCCAGGCATCACGAGGACCGCCCGCTTGATCTGCTTCGGGTCGTAGTTGGCCGTCTGGTAGAAGGGCTGCGATGCGGGCGCGTGGATGCAGGGGAGGCGTGGTCCAAGTCGTCTGTCAGCTCGAGGTTATCCTGGGCGCAAGTGCATGTCTATCTGGCGGCCGCGCTCACCATGATGGCACCGTCCTTGACGGTCCATGTCCTGTTGAGCTGGAAGTCTGGGATCTCGGGAAGAGCCTGCCAGCCGCCATCAACGCTGCCGTTCACGGTGGCCTCGGGCTGATAGTAGACGCCAGAGTTCCAGGGCAGCTGACCGTCTCCGGCGACGTTGTACTTGTACAGGTCACCGGTAGCGAATTGTCCGGCAATGAATGGGAGCGCCCGGGCGACCTTGGCGGCGCCGACGGGATCGGTCATGGCCTGCTGGTAGAGGGCCTCCTGCTGCGCCTGAGAAGCGGGCTGCTGCTGCTGGTCCTGACGTCGTTCGAGATGGACAGGCCGTCCGAGAGGCGCTGATGGGTGAGCACTGCTGGGCGAGGCAGCGGCGAGAGCCGTGGCTGCCAGCCCGCCGAGGAGCGTGCAGGCGAGTCTCATGCTGTGGTGTCGAGGCGGTGGCAAGTCTAGGTGGAACTAGGGGGGCACGCAGGTTCGTCGATGCGCAGTGTCGATGCCGGTTGGTCTTGGATCGAAAGGAGACGAAAAGGAAGAGGCGGTAGCGGGCAAGGACCGGGCGCAAAGGAAGGTATTATACGGTAAACGGACCGGGCGGGAGGCAAACGAAGGTGTGATAGTGAGGGGGACAGAGACAGGATCGCGGGATAAAGGAGAGAAAGGGCGATCCCAGGACGAGGACCGAAGGAGGAGCGGGCTTGTGCCCAGTACGGTTCGAGTACGGCAGCTGGACGGACGATGCCGAGCGTACGTGTTGATCCAGAAGCAGGGCAGACCCGAGAGGAAGACATCAGAGCAAGGCACGTACGGTCGATGGCCTCTTGGGCTTCGGCGGGGCGCTATCTTGGCCCTTGGCGGGTTCAGTCAGTCGAGCTACGCCGCCAGCCGTACGTGCCGCGACGTCGGCGCCCGTCACGGCACGGCGCGGCGGCACCGGCCAACAGGTTAGTACATCATGCATGCCATGCCGTGCCATGCCATTGCCATTGCCATGTAGAACGAACCAACCATTGTCGAACAGGCGCACAGCCATGTACATATGTACACTACTGTACAGTACATACTCTGAGGACCGGTGCTGCGAGCTGCCACCGTACTGTATCAGAAGCCCCGCCAGGCCTTGACAACAGGAGAGGCGGCCCGGGGTTTGAGAAGAAGGGGCCAACGTACGGAGCGCGCGGTTCCTTGGGTACGGAAGCTGCAGCCTCGGGGACGATGGCAGGGCAAAGAGGCCAGGGGCATGAAAGACACGCCTGCGTCGAGGCCGAACGGACTGGCAGCGCCGGGTGCGAGTTTGCTGCACCCTGTCCTGCCCCTCGGTCGATCTTCTGCGGAACGAGCTTGCTTGCTTGCTTGCTCCAGAGATAGAGCAGGCGGCAGGCGGCAGAGAAGAGAAAAAGAGAGGCGAACGAACGGGCACAGCGACGGCATGTGCTGTCTGCTCGTCGCTCTCGCTGCGTGCTTGGTGCCTGACGTATCCGCCTTACGGCAGCCGGCAGTCGGCAGCCATCCCCGCCCTCAGACGAGGGAGGCAAAGGCAAAGGATCCTCGCGATCAGGAGCGAGCCGGCTCTGGCCAACTTCCAGACCCTCCGTACGGAATCGAGCCGACGAGGCTGTGCGCTCATCTCCAACGCCGATCAGGCTCGTCAGACGCGCAGAGGCAGACGGTCGCCTCGTCAGGCGATGGCGCAAAGGCGCTTGGCCCGGTCGCCCATCCGCCCGCTCCGCTCGTATTGCAAAACGCCAAGCGCCCTGGCCCGGCCCCCTCTGACCTTGGCGCTGACGTGTCGCGGCCAAGGTCGTCACACGGTGACTACGGGATGCAGCGCTGCACGGCGCCGAGCGTCGACGCCGTGCGACCACTCTTACATCACGCCAAGATGTGCGCAAAAGCACGAGGTAGCAAGTTGATGTCTGAACGGGGGCGGCCCGATCCTACAGGGAGCCAGCCGTCTGTCGCCTGCCATGCGAAAGCCGAGCCCTGGCGTCGCAGGCGAGGGCCTCGAAACGTTCTAAGTTGGCCAGCGCCCTGCCAGCCGTTAGCGCGGCCTGTCCAGCTGCCTGCTGCCTAGCTTGTTTACATGCCTGAGGCACTCGGGCGGCATGCTGCGGTCCGAGGATGATCTGTTTCGGAGACGCCGATCTGAGAGTGTAAGTGCAGCCCACCACCCTGCTCCTTCTCACGCTCCAGCTGATCCCGGTACTCGCACTCAGACGACAGCGGGGCTGGAGAGGGGCGGAAGGAAGCAGTGCGGAGACGAGGGGCTCCGAAGACGGCTTCGCCCTCCGCAGCCCCCAGCCGGACCTAGATCGCACCACCCGAGCAGCTTCGCTCGTTTGGAGCATCACCGCGCCGAGAAAAGTACAGGTTGCAACAGGCGGGTGCGAAGAAGCCGTCCCGACAGCGAGCAGGCCGTCTTCAGACTGGCGACGTACACAAGCTTCTTTAATTGACAGACACTGTACCCGTCCATGGACGGGGACCTGAGTCGTGCCCACCCCGGCCTTCGTCGAAAGACGCGATGGCAGGTCTGGGCCCGCAAGGAACCCCGACGAGACGCGGAGCGCCGCTGTCGGTCAACTCAAGATATGAAATCGGACCGGCAAGTTCCGGGGTTCCGCAGTGGTGGCGGTTTCAAGGCCAGCGGGGCATCTGCAGCTGGCAGCCCCGGATAGCTCAGCTTGTACGTAACTACATACATACTTCCTTTGTGCCGTTCCTGCTCGGTGCAGTCGAGGTGTGAGCCCCCCCTGATCGCATCGCCGGGCCGGCGGCAACGCAGGCGAGAGAATGCTCCGACGCCGATGCTCGCTCGTCCTGCCTTGTCTCTCCAGAGCAGCCCAGCAAAGCTCACCGCCGCACACCGCGCTCCGACTCGTCACCTGCATTCGACCACGCCACTCTGGTCATTCTCTGCCACGCATCCGAGGTTGACCGACTCCGTTGCAAACATTTCGAAACTGGCGTGGGGGGTGAGGGCGTCGGAGATGGATACAACAACAGAAGGACAACAGCGGCGATGGCAGGGGTGCGTGGGTCTTTGCTGCAACGAGGCTGCGATGCTTTCGACACTGGAGAAAAGAGGGACGGACAGGAGGCGCGTCGAAGAGAAGAGCGAGGTAGGGCCGTGACGGGTTTTCGTGCGCGCCAACTCGCACCGTTAGAGGGGGACGAGCGGCCGCTTTGAAAGTCGAGGGGAAAGGGCGGGGCGGGTCAAGAGAGAGAAACCAAAAGAAGGGGCGAAAGGGGGGGAGGGAGGACGGAGGTTGCGATGCGATACGTAGATCGGCGAGGAGTCGAGATGTCAAGCATCCTTCGCGAGGACGCTGTCGGGTCCCGTCAACGGGGACCGACATCAAGAGGTAGGTTCGCCATGACAAGCGCGCCACGCACGGCGCAGAACGAAGGCAGGGGAGAGAAAGAGGCGCGAGCGGATAATACACGAAGAACGGAGGCCCAGTCGAGAGAGGAACAACGGGCCTCCCATGCCCGCCTTTTGCGAAGGGGGGGTTTGTTCCCCTTTTACCACCGTCGACCGCCAGAGCCCGGAGGGTTGAGCGGTGGCAGGGTAATCTTGTCCTGTGATGCGCCGGAGCGCAGCGCAGAATTATGAGGCTGAGTCGCCATCCGATCCGCGTCAATCGTGGACAGCTCGCGATCGTCGTTGGCCTTGATCGTGCCCGTCAGCGGGCTCCTGCTGCTGTGGAGCAGGGGCAGTGTGAGATTGCCGCTCGGAATCGATGAGAGCGGGTCGTCCCGGCAGCTCGATGCGTCTAGGTTGGTCGAGCGATCCGACGAGTAGGGATGCTGGTAGCCGGGACCCGCGGAGCCGGCCGCGCCAGTGAGCAGGCGCGATCGTGCCGTCAAGGACGACAGAGCGGCCGGAAGGCTGGTCGACGATGTGTTGGCACTCGCCAGCTTGTCCAGCACCGATAGAGACCGCGCCGCGGCCGAGTCGGGCCCCGAGTTGCTGCTCGACGTCGGGCTCGACTTGGGGCTCTGGGAGGCACGGGCAGAAGGCATGTTGGAGCCGGGCGCCGAAATCGGGTAGGGCGCTCCCGAGGAGCGAAGCTGCGCGGGCATCGCGCCACCGCGGTCGTGGCTCGTGCCCATCGACAGGCTCCTGCGGTGGAAATCGGCGGGATCCTGCTCAAAGCGGGGGCTCGCTCCGCTGAAGCCGTTCGCTCGGCCATACGGCTGAGGCATGCTGAGGTTGGCACTCCGCAGGCTGGCCGCATCGAGTCGGAGATCCCCGTCCGGCAAGCCGGGCAGCGTACGCAGGGCCGGGTCGATGCTCTCGCGCCGGGATGCCGACGCAGTCGACTGGCTCAACTGCGGCGACGACATCTCCAGGCGCGGGTCAAAGACCGAGCTGCCTCCGGACCAGGCAGGAGCGAGGCCGGGGGCAACGCTCATCGCCATGGGCTGTCCAGGTCGCGAATACGGTTCCGGGGGCACGACGCCGCCGTGGGGATGCGGGAGCGACAGCCGGTGGTGGCGCACGGCGCTCGAGGACCAAAAGTCGCTGGGGCCGTCGTAGTGCGGAGGCTCCACGTGAGCGATGCCGGGTAGGCTTGCCTGCCGTTCGATGCGCGCGCTGCCGACCGAGGACGGCGAGGTGCTCCGTTCATCTTCCAGCGCCGTCGAGTGCAGCGAGTCTCGACGACCGCGGGGCATGCCGACCATCCGCTCGATCGTCTCGCCCTTCTTGCGCCCGTGCTGGTCCTTGACCTCGTGCACCACGGCGATGGCAGTGCCGTCCTCGAGCGCGCGCCGGCCGAGCTCAGCCTTGGCCTCTGCTTCGGCGTCGAGGCCTTCGACCTCCATGCCGTCGAGCTCGTACTGACCGGATGCCTCCCGAGCCTGCGAAGACTGCGACGATCGCCCCTTGGGATGCAGGATGTGTGTGCGGTAGTGCTGCAGGCTGTTGTCCTGTCGGGAGAAGCGCGCCTTGCAACCGGGGAACGTGCAGCGGTACGGCTTTTGACCTGTTGGGCGCGAGTGCGTCAGGAGGCGGTGTCAGTCGGTAATGGTGAGAATCCGAAGCACGCCCACGCGACAAAGCCGGGCATTCAGCGGCGTAGAGAGAGCCTCTGACTTACCAGTGTGGATCCGGTTGTGCCGGGCAGCGTGGCCGCTGGTGGAGAAAGTCTTGTCGCATCCGGGATGCTGGCAGGGGTATCTCTTCTTGCCGCCGATGGTGATGGCGCCCGATCCACCCTCTTTGCCACCCTTCCGTGCCGGAGCCGAGGCGCCGGCGGCGTGGGCCTGGCCGTTGGTGTCGTAGCCCGAGCTGGCACCCGGCGTCGGGTAACCTCTGGACCCCATATCCGCCGCGCTCGATGGTCGTCGGCCATAGTCGGAGGGATCCATGGGGGGCGGGTTGGCGAAGCCGCCAGAGCGATCCCACTGGCCCGGAGGAAAGACGCCAGACATCGAGGGCGCCATCGTATCGCCAGGGCGACCGCTCATGGGCAGCGGCGACGCGTTGAAGTGCTCAGTCGAGGAAAACGTAGTGCGTGGTCCGCTCATCGACGTACGCCTGTCCGACATGTCGATGCGGGGGAGGCGGGTCGAGTTGCTTATGTCGGAGCCGTTCTTCCGCGTGCCAGATCGGTTACCGCCGTCTAAGGCAGGCTCGATGGAGGTGGCGGGAGAGCTCGAAGCAGAAGAGGAAGATCGCCGGCCACTGGACCGGGTGAAGGAGTCGGTCGAAGAGGCATGCTGCGATGCACCCTCGAACGCGGAACCCAGGGGCCGGCCGCCCGTGGCCGACAGAGTCAGGGGTCCTTCGCTTTCAGACGAAGAGCCACGGCGACCACGACCGTTCAAGAGAGATACCACCCCACCGGCCGATGGCAGTGAGAAGGTGCTCATTCGAGACGCAAGGGGCTATTGCTGGTGACCGCTCTGTGCTCTTGATCACTGAGCGTCGGTGGATGGCCTCGTCGAAGAGTGGCGAGGTCGGGGTGGGATGAAGTCGCGGGCCGGGAAGCCAGGATGTTTCGCCGCTGAAGGTGGATTTGGAAGGGACGCTCGAGATGGAGTCGCGGATCGCGCGTCGCGTTGATGGTCGGATCGAGCCTGCTCTCTCCTCTGCAGGGAGTCGTGTATGTGGCAGGGTGGAGCAGCGCGCGGCAAGACGTCGGACAGCGACTAAGGATGGAGAAGGGGTCGCTCGAGCCTCGAATGGCAGACTCGAAGCGCTACTAGTGGGCAGGACGAGGCGTCACGTCGAGACGCGTTCGTTTTTCGCGGATTCCGACAAATGGGAAGCAGTCGGTGGGGCCAGCGGCGAATCCGGAGATGCCGCGTAGGTATGAGGGCTGGTACGTAGGCGAAAGACGGTTCTGGTAGCTGTGGAGCGTAGCGAGGACTACGGCCAAGTGGATGATGACCTGGACGGGCTTCTGCAACGGTCGTAGAGGTCCAAGGTCGAAGGAGGAAGAAGTCGAAGGCGGGAGAAGTGGTGAAGTGTGGCAGACGGTCGTGGTGATTGAGAAGGGGGATGGTAGAGAGAACGACCGGTGGGGGGCCGCACGAGGGGGGATTGACGACCAAGAGAGCGGTAGGGGCAGACGTCAACGGGTCGGGCTGGACGCAGGGATGGGGAGGGCGCCGGCGGGGCCAGGGTCTATCCAGGAAGAGGTGCGGGTGCCGTCTCGAATGACCACGGCGAGGGCGGCCTGAGCAGGCGGTGAGGTGGGCAGGAGACGTGAGGATCGCCGGGTCGTCGTCGAGGGGCGAGGCGAGGGAGAGGGGGGGAGGGAAGCGCCAGGCGGTTTGCGCGCTACGTAGTCGAAAGGCCAGCGAGGCGCGGTGTGATGGCAGGGGAACGGCGAGCGAAGGGACAGGCAAAAGGCGGCCCAGGATGCTTTGCCAGGTAGAGAGAGAGGGAGAGGCGAGGCGTGCGAAGAAGCGATCCAAGATCTGGATGGACGGGAAGAGGAGGGGGGAGATGTGATGGGCGAGTCGAGGACAGACCCGAGGGTTGGACGGAGAGGGGGATGGATGAGAGGCAGGCAGGGCAGCCAGGCCAGGCCAGGCCAGGCAGCAGGAACCAGATTGACAGAGCGATCGGGTGGAAAAAAGAGACCCTGAACGGGAGGGGGGGGCGGAGAAAGACAGGCAGACAGAGAGAGGCACCAGGCAGGCCACCTGGCCAGGCCAGGCAGCTGGCGGCCCAGCCCGTCGCGACGAGAAGCAGGCAGGGTCGGGCAAAGCCAGGCAGGCAGGCAGGGCGAGGGCGGGGCAGCCAAGAAGCCACGGCCAACCCGCCCAGCCAGCGTAGCGCAAATTTAGGGCGTTTTCTTTGCCCTGCCTAAGCCTGCCTGCTGCTGCCCCCTCGAACCCCTAGCCCGCCCGCCTTCCTGCCTGCTGCCTGCCTGCTGCTTGCTTTGGCCCCCAGGGTCGAGTGTGACTGGCCCGAAGTCGTCACGGCCCTGCCTTTCCCTCCGACTGCCAGCTGGGCTAGCTGGTCCGCCTTTCTCGTCCCCTACGTAGTCGGGCTCGCCGACGGGTCCTCCCGTCCTAGCCTGGCCTGCCTCTGGTTCCGTCGCCGCCGTCGTCCGCCCTGCAAGGCCACGCTCAAACGAGATGGCAGGGAATCTCATCGCCCCCATCTCCTTGCTTGCCTGCCTCTGAGCAGGCCTAGGGCGCTTTCTTTGGCCCGGGACGAGAATCAGAGCGGGTGCGAGGTCCGGCTATCAGAAGTCTTGAATCTCGGCGCAGCGGCTCGCACCACCGTTGGCCGCACATGCTGGAGTCCCCCTGTCCGCTCCTGCCGTACGTTTTTGGAGCGGCTCAGCATCACCTACGTCGGGCGGCGACAGCGCAGCACCATCAGGTGGCAGCCGGTAGCGGGATGGCTGGCCGGGCCCAACTGGCGTACGTGGCAGCCGCGTCAGGCTACCGCGCCACGTCGGCGATTGAAGGCCTTCACCAGTACGCAAGCCCGACGAATGGAAGCAGCATCTCCCCGACGCCAGACGCCGCCTTGCGCAGCATGGCCTGGCCCTTCTGGCTGAGGCCGAATCGCTCGTGCATCGACCGCCCCACCCATTCGGCATCATGCCGGGGGCGGGGGAAGAGGGGGAGGAAGGCGTTGCGCCCTTCACAGGTCTCCCCAGCCTGCTGCCTTCCTGCTGCGGCATCTCCCCTGTCTGCGATCACCTGAAGTCTGGAAGCTATTGGGCACAGGGCGGACTTGCTCCGCCAGCCAGACGAGAATCCAGCAGCTAGAGCAGTTCGAGAGTGTCGGAGACGGAATCAGACAGTCCCGGCGGCCGTCTAGGCCGCCTCCCCTCGGGAGCGAGAGCACAAGAAAGGAGGGGTGGCAGCGGGCGGCCTCGCCGACGTTGGCGTCGGAGGTGGAACGGAAACTGCCAGGCCAGCGGCGTGTGGACTCTTGAGCAGGCTGTGCACACCTACGCATGGGGAGTCGATCGAAACAGGCCTCTCTCTAAAGTAAGCAGCAGCATACGGATGGTGGCTGACGGTCGAAGGTGAAGCAGCCCAGGAGGGTTAGGATGCAGGGACCTCTCCTCGAGGCCGAACAGAGCTCACGTACTTTTGAGCCGTTGCTTGCTGCGCTGCTTACACCCGCAGCTGGTCGAGCAGTCGCCAGCCATGATACCAACAACACACAGCAGCATCAGGCAGGTACAGCGCTGAACAATTACCGCGCCCGCCTGTGCCTGTTCCCTGCTTTCGGGGTAACCGGCAACTCTGTGCGCGAATGTGCAACTCAAGAATCTTAATCAGAGACTGAGCGGGCCATGAACACGGACATGTGCTTCGAAGGTGGGGAGTACGTGGGCGGGACCGCTTTTTCGACGCTGCCGTGATCGTGGCTGCGGCTGGCCTGCGAGGTGAGCATCCGCTTCCTCCCCTTTGGCCCTCGTCCGCGGCTCAGGAGGGCCCGGACCTCACCTATGCACGTAGAAGGCGGTCGAAGGCGCAGAGTAGTCCATTGGCCAAGCCGGCAGCGTACAGGTTAAGTGGATGTGGCTTCGGCGACTGAACCTCTAGTTCGCCAGCTGGACGGCGGAGCTCGAAATCTGCAAGAGCCAAAGTCGCTGCGCAGTCTCAGCGCGGGGCCGCAAAGCAGGCAGGTAGGGGATCGCCAGGCGGGCAGGCCGCATACGCCGTGCGCTGGACATCGTCAGCTGCTTTCCGGCCACCATCCACTTGCCCGCCTGCCAAGACGGGGACCCCTGCCTTGCCCCCCGGCAGCGGCCAGAAGAGGGTAGTGTGGTGCGAGGGTGTGGCGCCCTTGAACCCTTTCCGCCGCGAGTCTAAAAACTACTCGAGCCGACGCCAAACATCGTCGGCGCATGCTAGACAACAAACCACGTCCTTCCTGAGGCCTGGGCCCGTTGTCACCCACCCTCCTTCAGGCTGCACGACGTCTGCGCTTCCTCACGCAGATGCACTCGCAAACATATATGTTGGGCCTCGCCTGGCAGAGACCGGCACACCACAGGTACATACAGTAGTAGCAGCTCAGGCGGCCGGCTACAGCTCATCGGAACAGCTGATGGCGCGGCTGAGCCACCCGCGACGGCCGCAGCAGCATCGGTGTGCGCGCTCTGACGTTGATCGCAACCTCGCCTAGCCATCCGTGGCTGGGTCGGCACCCACGAGGATGCACATTGGGGCAACTCCGCCTCCATACATCATCGTGGCCAGTTGCAGATGCCCTACCTGAACCGGCTTTCAGCCGAACGTGAGACGGATCATCATGACGCTCGGACAGACGTAGCACCAATAATAATAACAAGTTAGTGTGTAAGTTTTATTTGTATCACAGCCAACGAGATGGAGAAGTTATGTAGCGACGACCGTCGGCGACGTCCAGGCCAGGCCAGGCCAACGCGCGGCCGCTGGGCCAAGCGACCGCGCCCGGCCTGTAGAATGACGACAGGCACCAACGGATCGACGACATGTGGACGTCGGCAGCATGCTGGCATGTACCGCTCTAAAACTTGGCCCCTTGATCGCAACGGCTTATGCTCGACCGGCAAAAAGGGAGCAGGGAATCGTCATACGGTAGCGGTAGCAGTCCCGCACACCCGCACGCGCTACAGCAACTCTACGGTGCACTCTCTCCTGCGTTGCTCGGGACCTTGAAGCTTATCCAACAGCAATGCGCTTCCACCGGTACGTGACGTGGAAGGGACCACGGCATGATTCTTGCCAGATGACACTGCCGTACAGTGCCTCATCAAGTCGGCCCGCAGCACAAACCAGGCAAGAGCAGGCCGGTGTCATCCTGCTGGTCGGCCACGCCACTAGACCGGGCCACATTGCTCCGTCCTGGTGTGTTTCGAGCCTATTGCCTCGGGATCCGGAGAGCAAGGTCGACGACCTGACGTCGGCGGAATCGCTGGATGATCTCATTTAAGTGCAGCGGAGGAGCGCTAAATCTTCTCGACGACGTGCGGCGCTGATCGGGTCGAGCGCGGCCCCTACGTCATTCCCTAGGTATCCACACGACGGGGTTGTTGGCCGTGAAGGTGTTCCGAAACCCTTTCGCCATCTATCCACCCGAAGCCGCCGCAACGTCAGACCCTGTTTTCAGCACAAAGACGTCCATTACTGTCCTCCGCGCCGTCGCCATCCGGCCCTGAACCGCCCTGCCGCCCCTATGTAGAGCGACCGACGAGCGACGATTGGATGTGCCTACGTTGCCTGGTTTCCCCGTGTTCTCGAATGGCAAGAAGCTTCTGTTGCACGGGAAAGCGATGGGGGTGCCAGGTGGCATCTTGACCGGCACAGCGAGCAGAGAGGCACATAGCCGTCATATTCGCCGTTGGCCGTCGCGATCGGACACGGCCAGGAACGGCCAGGGGAGGCGGAAGATCGGGATCGGCGCCATCGCGTGCTCCATGACTACACGGCTTGACAACGCGGCGTGATCGTGCCCGCGGTATCCGACGACATTCCCGTTTACAGCCAAGCAAAAGCGTCGGCGTAGGACGAGGTATGCGTGCCGCAGCGGGGCAACTCATCTTTGATCGATACCGGTAGATCACAGTCGCGCTAGCGTCGCAGCGGTCGTCGTCGTCGTCGTCGAGCGCCGTCCGCAATCAGCGTCGTCGACTCTTGGCAAAGTTAAGACCTGCCAAGCCGAACATGTAGACGAGCAGTCACACCGGCTCGACTCCCGGTTGGATGTATGTACGGTACCGCCAGTCGTATGGCGGCGCCGCTCGCTCGCATGGCCTTTTCCCGGCAGCGAGCGTCGATCGGGTGCACAACAAGGGCTCAGGAGAAGCAGTAGGCAGGCTCCTTGCTTGACAGCGTCGGATGAAGGCATGACCAGGTCGGGCGACGCTGCCATGGCCTTCAGGCAGACGACATCTTTCTACGGCAGTCCATTGGCGTCCATCGAGCACCGCATGGATCGCCAGTCGGGGGCCGCGGCTGATACAGTACCTACGCTCATCCGCGCCAGGATCACGCACCAGGATCACGGGGGGAGGACACGGAGCAGGATCGTCGACCTCTCCGGTACATACATACAGTACGGGGCCTGCCTGTTGAGCATCGGCGGCCGCTCTGGGAAGCTCTCCTGCCCGAGGGGCCACAAACCGCAGGCATTATGCGACTGCCGGAACAGACGTTCTTGTGGTACAGATGCACTCCTCTGGCGACCTGTCTTTCCGTTTGTCGCAGGCACGGAGATGGCAATGAGGGCGCTAGTCGCTGCTTAGCTTCACTCTACAAAGTCGAGCCTCGGCTTCAGCTACCGGTAACAGGAGGGCGGGCCCGAATATGTCGATCGATACAGGGTCCAGAGGCCTCCTCGCCGAGCGGTACGTGACAGAGAGAGTCGTGGGTGCCGACAGTGCCACTTCAGGCCCTTCGAGTGCACGTCGCGAGAGGCTGAAGCGGTCAGGTTCCTCGAGGCTCGCGTGTTCGTTCATGTCGACTTGCACACGCACTGTCCGATGCGATGGTTGTGCGAGATCCTCTAGTGGTACTGGTACAGGCCTCATGCCTTTGCTGCTTACTTGTGTATCTCGGGGGCCTCAGTCAGCTTTTCGCCGGAAGCGGGCTAGAGACTTACATACAGGAGTCATCAGCGACAACTTCGTCCATGGAGATGTCCCAACCGCCTCGCCATCGCCCTCTGGCGAATTTGAGCAGAAAGCTTGACATCTCGGTGGCCTGTCGTGGGCTGGTCGGGTCGATAGAGGCTGCAAGAGACGCTAAACACCTACCTTGGTCCAGCTAGGCAGCCTCTGTTGTGCGTAGGCAGTCTGCCGCTCGGTATCCTGAGTCCGGACTGTGGGAACAAGGGGTTGCATCAGACCTGCTGCGCGCGAACTTCTGTGCAGGGGGAAACGGTCTTTAGCCTTAGAGTGTGGACGGAGACGTCGAGACTGGTCGTGCTGCGCTGCTCAGCGAACAGGTGTGCTGCTCGATGGCAACGGTCAACCGGCGCAGCGTGCGGAGCCTGGCGTCGCGAGAGGCGCTCAGACGACGTGGTCGGCCCGTCTGCAAAGGGTTCTGGACCCTGCACATCAGCATCGGACCCCTGGGGCCGTGGACCCTGGTTCGACCGTCGCCTGCTTCCCGAAGCCCACGTACTGTACTAGACGAAGAGGTCCTAGCCTGGGCGTGCGTGGACGGCGGAACAGGAAGGCGGGCCAGGGCCAAGTCGGGGCGGGCTGGCGCCTCTCCTTTCTTCTTCGATCCCGACGTCGCACGCCCCGTTCAGGCGCCGACGGCGGCTGCGCTTCGCGCCTCGTTGCTCGGGTTAAATGCGCCAACCATGCCTGGGTCCGGACGCCTTTGGCGAACGGGTGCTGGATTGATCCGCGCGCTAAAGTGCTTGCGAGCAAGCCTGTATGGTGGTCTTTGACGATTGGTCCGTTCACGAGGCGTTCTGCCCGAAAGGGGCCGATTGTCGCCGAAGTCGCCTGTAGACGTCGTTTCGGGCCATCGCGCAAGTTTTGCGACGGGCTGGACAGGGCGTCGATCTGTGGTCGATGCCCGTCCGTGCGAGAAAGGACGGGAAGCGGTCGACAGCTCGAGATCACGTCCGGTGGTTGCGACGCCACGTCCAGCGACTTGGAAGAGCCTCGTGCGACGCTCGACGGCGATCAGACACGTCGCACATCGCGACAGCAATCAAGACTAGACGAGCTGCACGGACCGAGCACGGCCTGCCAAGCAAGGCAGGCAGCTGTAGACCGCCGCTTGTACGACAGAGACTCGCCTTCTGTATGTATGGACGGGCGTACTGTACATATGTGCTCTGCGCGTTCGGCCTCTCGGTAAGAGATCGCCGTCGTCGCATGGGGGCAGACAACCGAGTGGCGCAGCGCCTGACTAGTCCAAGACTTGCGCCAGGAGCCATCCCGGTCCGTCAATGCAGGTTGCACCGCCAGCGCCTCTCGCTACTGTCCACTCCACCATCCAATGTCACGCCGCCGGACGCCTCCTGCACTGACCAAACACCGGACGGGACAGCCTTCGCCGAGGCCGGAGGTCAGACAGAGGGTCCCCGGCACGGCGAGCGTTTTCGTGGCGAATTTCCGTCACCTTTGTTTTTTCTCGGGCTTTTTGCTCAACCCCTTCACGAGCGGCAACTGGCTGGCCATTGGAGCCGTCCTCGGCGAGCATCAGCTGCGAACGGACCACGACACTGATGTTGTTTCAAGGTGCCTCGAGGGCGGTACGTAGTTACAAGGGTTGCTGAAAGGGCGAGAGACGGATCGACAAAGGAGAAATCCAGCGATTTCGGTATGGACCTGGACAGTTCGAGAGAGAGAGAGGAAATCCCAAGACCTCGCGCGGGATGGCGGGGCCAGTTCGCGGAACAGATATCGATGCTTGTGTTTGCGGCCGGGTCGTTTTGATCGTGCGGAGACAGGGAAAGTGTAGTGTCGCTCCTCTTATTCGAGAGCGCCTGCTGTGATGTCGAAGATGGTGGTGGCGGGGTGCGCCGTTCCTCTGCGGGGCTAGCGGCCACCCACCGACCAGGCCGCAGTGCTTGCTGCGCGACCGTGCCTCGCGTCCCTCGTCAGATGCTGAGAGCGTTCTCGCCATCCCGGTCGTCGAGGTCGTCGACCATGTTGCCAAAGATGCCACCAAACAGCGGCGAGTGGAGCGGGGTCTTGCACGCAGACGACGGCAGGCCGCCTGAGCTGGACAACAGGCTAGCTCTGCTTCCCACCGCCTCGCCCTCCTGGACATGGCCGAGATGCGAGCGCGCAGCCAGACCGCCGACGGGGCTGCTGCTGCTATCGCCACCAACTGCAGACGACGGGTCGAGGGCGCCCTGGACCGCCGTGGCGGCAGGTGGTCCCATGCCGACCACGGAAGCGTAGGTCGCGGGTGCCGGATTCGGGGCTGGCGCTGGCGAGGCACGCGGCGTGGGCGAGGCGTCGGTAATGCGCATGCGCGGCAGAGCAGTGGCCGGCGAATCGCTGCGGTCCTTGGTCGTGAGGCCATGCAAGCCGGCTTCCGGCAGCTGCGGCGTAATCGGATGAGGAGAGCGGGAGGGCTCGCTCTGCGCGCTCATCACCGACTTGACGTCGTCGTTGTTGTCGGCCCTCGTAGCCAGCAGGGCGGCACGCCGAGCTTTCCGCTCCCTCTTCTCCCGGCGAGTGATCCGTCCGGGTCCGGCACTGTTGTTCGAGGCCGACTCGACCGATGCCACACCACCGAGGCGGCCCTGTGGCATGCTGGCATGGCGCTCCAGCGAGAAAGCCCCGTGAGACGAGACTGTGCTCCTGCCGTTGGCGCTGGCGATGTCGCCGGATCGGGTGGGGAAGAGCACCGGAGAGATGACAAATGGTCGTCGGCGGCCCCCGCCCTGACCCGCCTCGGCCTCGTCGTTGGCGGAGAGCTGGTGTTGAGGGCGAATGGGGCTCATCGAGAACATCTCCATATCGCCAGCGGCGGCCGAAGGTGTCCGGAAGGGCGAGTGCTCCTGTCGCCGCTGCGAGCGGCCGTGGGAACGCGTCAGAAGGAACGTACCAAGCGGCTGCTGGTGCTGGCTCTGTCCGAAGGCCGACGATGCCCGCTGCGAGTCGCGGAAGGTGCCCATCGGGATCTTGTCCCAGCGGGCAAAAGCGTTGAGGTTGAGGCCGGGGCGACCGTTTGCCTGCGCCGACCGCATCGTCGAAGTGCCCTCGTTTTCAGTGGCGCTGCCGCCGTATGGTTCGGGCGAGGGAGACTTGGAGGAGTTGCCGCGCCAGAGCATGTTGGCGTTGACCACATCGTCGAGGTCCATCGGGTCCACCGGCTCCGGCTCTGGCGACGAGGCGGCCACCTCGCTGAGCTCCTCGATGGTCGAGGCGCCGTCGTTTGTCGACGAGAAGCGGCGCTGACGCTTGCTGAGCTGGTCGTTGAGCGAGCTGCGTCGCGCCGCCGTGCGTTTTTTGGCCAGGCCCTTCTTCTGCAGGCTCCTCTTGCCCGAAAAGGGCGACGGGGCCTTTTTCGATCCGTCAATCACAGCTCGGTGGATTGACTTGGATGAGGTGGGCATGAACGATCCCATCTCGGGCTTGACGAAGTTGGCGCTGCGGGGGACGTCTGGCGTCCGCGGAGGCTGACCAGAGGCGTTCGGGGCCGCAGCGGTGGCGGCGACGTCAGTGGAGGCTCGTCGATGATGCTGCGAAGAGCCAGCCAACGGAGCGCTTGCCTCGCAGCTGGTGATCGTGGAAGGTAGCTGGACCCCTGCGACCAGATTGGCGGCCTCTTCGAGCGTGAGACCGAGCGCCTCGGCAGCGACTCTCAAGGTGCCTTCCGGGTCGCGCGCCAGGTCGTCGGTCGAAATGGTCAGGTCCACCTCGAGCGGCGGCTGGTCAGGCGAAGCCGAGGCACTGCCGGCTGCACTGGGCGCGGACCCGGCAGCGGGACCCGAGAGAGTCGCCACGCCGGTCTCGGCCACCGTGTCGGCGGCGCTCTGCGACGCTAGCAGCTCGGCGGTTTCCTTGGTCGAAGGGGACGGCAGGCCACTCTGCAGGCCACTAGCGGGCGACAACATGCGAGACTTGGCCGCAAGTGCGCGAGCCCGCCGCGAGTTGCGGCCTCCACGGGGCGCGACGGATCCGACCAACAAGCGCGGGTAGGGCATGTCCTCGTCGGGCAGCTCATCGGTGGTGTCGCCGTCGTCCTCGGGTGCTCCGAGCATGCCCATCGAGGCCCAGCTGGGCAGGGCACGATTCCCGTGCTCGTCGTACTCGTAGTCGGTGCTGTCGTCGTCGGTGTCGTCGACAAACTCGAACTCGCCGTCGGAACCAAAGACGGCCTCGCCATCGCCGGCGCGTGCATAGATGAGCCGGCCATCGAGGTCCTCGATCACCAGGAGCGGTACATCGGGCTGGGCGGCGGTGGCGTCGGCGGCGGCATCCCCATGCGTGGCGGCAAGTTCCTGGGCGGTGCCGACATGGGCGATCAGCGGGGCCTCGAGGACTCCGCTCTCGAGGTCGCTGATGTCCTCGTCGGTGTCGGAATCGGTGGTAAACTCGTCGTCGTCGTCGCGCATTGCTTCTCCGGGCGCAGTCTCGCTGTCCGTCGAGGTCTCGAAGAAGTCGGTGAAGGAAGGTTCGGACGAGGTGCGGAAGCCCTCCTGCTCCTCAAAGATCTCATCCTCGACGTAGGGAAGGCCGTAGAGCCTCATGGCGTCGGGCGAGAGCGAGAGGAGGTCCGCGTCCGCCTCGTCCTCCCCGTCCTCGACATCGGCTTCACCCTCGGCCTCGTTGGCGACGTTGGCAGGATCGCCGCCGGTTCCGCCTCCGGCAGTCGAGCGTCGACGTATTGTCGAGGATCTTGCTCGGTGTTCGGTGTCGCCTCGGCTGCTCCAATCCTGGCCATTGCTGGACTGCTGGCCCGTCGTCTCCTTGCGCACCTTTGCGCGCGCCCTCGCCTCCCTCTTGAGGGCGTCGCGAATGATGAATCGCGACTCGTCCAGCTCGTTTTCCTCGCCGTCGGAGCCGAGGAGCGACTCGCCGTCTCCAGCCTCGAGGAGCTTCTTCTCCATCTCGGTGTCCGAGTCGGACAGGGCCAGATCGCTGCTCCTGGCCTTTCCCTTGTCGACGCGGGAGACTGACGGCTCATCGTCGCTGGAGGGGATGTCTGTGAGGTCCGAGTCGGATTCGAGCTCATCGAAGCGCTGCTTCCGCACCGCCGACTTGCGCTCCCGACGGACGCGTTCCTTTTTGGGCCCTGCCTTGGAGGCCTTCTTGTGCGGCATGCGCTGGTGCTTGGGCGCCTGCTGCATGCTGCGCGTTGGAACGGGTAGTTTGATTCCGGGGAGATGGTGGTGGTGGGACGCCGATGAGGCGTCGTAGTCGTCGTCGTCGTAGCCGTCGCCGTCGTTGGACGAGCTCGGTGTATTCTCGTCGTCCGAAAAGACAGAGAGCCTGGGGGAGGCGGTGCCGCGCTGGTTGCGCTGCTGGAGGGAGCGGTGCTGCGAGGAGCGATGCTTTGATCCGAGGCCGGGACTGAGTCGCGAGGAGCGATGCTTTGATCCGAGGCCGGGACTGAGTCGCGAGGGTGAGGGCGAGCCCTTGAGCTTGGCGGCCTTCTTGACGTTGATGGACGAGGGGTAGTCTAGAGGCCGGGTGGAGTGACCTGAACCGGATAGCGCGGCAGACGCGATCGGGGTGAGCCAGGTGATCCGGATCGCGTCCGGAAGAACCGTCCCATCTCCGTCCTCTGCGACGCGGAAACAGCGCACTCACTGAGATCGTTTGTCAATGATCGGGACATGTATGCGTTCGCGTGGCCTCAAGCGAGGGTCGGTTTCGGGTGCCAGTGCAGGCCTCTGTCGCCGGATTAACGTGGCGAGGCTGGTCGAGGCGGATGCCCTGCGTTGGGGTGTTCAAGGCTCTGCGGCCTCAAACTGACGGGAGAGGCCGGCTGTGCCGGGCTCGAAAGGCGTGGTTCTGCGCCGGCCGGTTGAGCAGGCGTGCGAGATGCTCGTATTAAGGTAGAAGAATCCGCGGGTGTGCGAAGAGTTTGGGAGGAGCGGGAGGGAGCGTCCAACGACGATGAGCATGTTCCAGGATTTGGGTTCTAGAGGACTAGTTGCTGCCGCGAGCGTCTGACCTGAACGATGTCGAGGCCGAAGCTTCGGTGCAAGACGCTGACTGGGGCGCAGGCGGACAAGAGAGCAGCGGCTGGCGGTAGGGGGGTTGAGAATCACGGCTCAACTGGCGAGGCCGGTCGGTCGCAAGAAAGTCGGCCGATGGGGGTGAGGCGATACCAAGGAAGCAAGGACGAGCTGAAGTCGCCGCAGCTAGTCGAGATCGGGCGATGGTTTAGGACGATGGCTTCGAGGAGATGGGCGGTGAAGGCAAGGCTGCGTGTGTCTGCGTTGGGATCTGTTAGCTGGTGATGGTGTTGGATGGCGAGAGGCGTGGATGAAAGACGAGAAGAAACCCAAGGGAGCCACACCCACCATCGAAGCGTGGGCGGCGGCCCAGCGACTGGCGGGGCTGCCTGGCGGGTGGGCCGAGAAGGCCTGGCTCCACCGCACTTCCTCCAAGCCCTCTGGCAGGCACTTTGGCCAGAGGCTGAGCTGCTGCTGCGCAATCCAGGATTTTTTTTTTTTTTTTTGGTCGGTCGGTCGACCCCCGGCGGGGCGCCAGCGGGAAGGCAAGCAGAAGAGTTCCTTGGGGGGCAGGCAGGCAGGTTAGCGCAGGGCAGCGGGGGGGGGGGGTTTGGTTTTTTTCGCCCCTGCCTCTGCCATGCCGGCTTCACCCCTGCCTCCTTCTGCTGCTGCGTGGCTGCAGCCTCTTCTTGCTCATGCGCATCGAAAGGCCGGCGCGCGTGCGGTCAGGCCGGGGTGGCCTGCCAGAAGAGTAGGTCTGCCTGCCTGCTGCCGTCTCGAAAAGAGGTTCCGCTACCGGTGCTGTGGCAGGGGAAAAGGCGGTGACGAGACCGCGCGCAGAGATCACGACGAGCTCCGGCTGGCCAAAGACATACAGCGCACAACGGCAACGACGATAAGGCGACAATAGGCCTAGCCTGGGAGGGATCCATCCTGGTCGCTGATACACGGCGCTCTTGATTCATCCAGCAGGCCAGGCCCAGCTAGCGAAGGAGCCAGAGAGAAGTGCAGCCCCTAGCCTGCCTGCTTGCGAGCAGGCAGGTCGATGCCGGCGGCGGCGACGCTTTGATGTACGTTATTTGCTGCTCGAAGTTGGTAAAACCCCGCCGGCCTGCTTTGCGCCCTCCAAGTCGAGCGGTCATCCTGCAGCCTGGCGGAGGGGGGGGGGGGGGGGGGGGGGGTGTGTGTTCGTCGAGCGTACACGTACGACGACCGGAACGAACGTCGCCGCCCGTCCGTCCGGGGTCGGGACACTCGTCGTCGTTCTACACGAAGGAGGCGACAAACGAC
>NW_006920881.1:830207-848759 GCF_000417875.1 Pseudozyma flocculosa PF-1
CGTCGTCGTCGTCGTCGTCGTCGTCGTACGTACGTACGTACGTACGCGCGTCGTCGTCGTCGTCGTCGTCGTCGCGNGGGGGGGGGGGGGGGGGGGCGGTTGTGTGTTTCTCGAGCGTACACGTACGAAGCCGGAAGAACCTGCCGCCCTCGCCGGGGTGACATCTGCTTCATCAAGGAGGCACAAAGCTGCTCCTTTTGCCACTTGGGCTTGCAAGCTGTGCCTCCTGTATCTGCTTCGAGAGCGAGGCGGCGGGGCCTGCTCAGTCGGCTCGCAACCATACCGTACCGACCGTCCTTTTTTAGCCTCGCCTTGCTTGGGCGTCGGGCGTGGGTGATCCGGGCGTCTGTCACGGTCGGCTGGCCTTAAGCTTTTTGGGGGCTCAATCAATCTCCCCTATGGCATGCCGAGATGCACGCCGACGCAGCCTGTAGAGCCGCAAAGGGCCAACCAAGGCAGGCAAGACTCGCCCCGAGGGGGTTCTATATGGCGATACTACCGGCCCAGCAGAGCACCGCACCGGCTTCTACCGATGGGCGGCGTTGCCCGAGAGATGGACGCCAAAGGTAGGGGTTTCGAAAGGCGGGGCCGAGGCAGCGAGCCGGTCGAAGGCAGGCAAACGCCGAAATCTCGGGTCCCGGATCTGCGCGTGCACCCTGGGGGGGTTGGACCTGGGGCAAAAATTTTTGCCTGCGCGGGCTTCCACAGAGAGGCCAGCAGGCTAGCTGCTTGATTTCGCCCCCGCCAGCCACATCAGCGGGTGCGGCCAAAAAGGAGAGCAAGAAGCAGGTTGGCAGGCTGGGCCTGGCGGCTGAGCGGCCGGCCTGCTGGTCCAAATTTTTCCTTCTGCCGAAGGGACGCCCGACTCTAACCTGTCTTCGCCCCGCCTGGCTGGCCGCCGTCGTCCTCGCCACCATCGTCCCGGACACCCCCTACCCGCTCCTCCCTGCAAGCATCCTGTTTCGACAACCACCGCTTCAGCTCTCTCGCTGCGGCAACCTGGTAGCATCTACCGACTCGAACCCGACCCGTCCCGACTCAACCGGACGGACCGACGGACGGCGATACCCCTCACACCTGTCGCGAGCAGACCCGCCCGCGCTGGAGCCGTTCGCCACTAGGGAGCCCTGATACCGACCAACTGGCTCTCCCGATCACGCACTCGTCACTTTCCGATCGCTTCTCACCTTTCGACCGCCCATCTTCCGACTAGCCTTTCCCTCACACCACACCGACCTCGTTCAAAATGGCGACCCTCAAGGCCAACATTGCTCCGGTCCCGACCGCGGCCGACTTCCTCGACATTGTCCTGTCCAAGACGCAGAGGAAGACGCCCACCGTCGTTCACCCGGGATGGAAGATCACCCGTATCCGCTCTTTCTACATGCGCAAGGTCATGTTCACAAAGGACGCCTTCAACGAGAAGCTCGACGCCATCCTGACCGAGTTCCCCATCATGGACAACCTGCACCCCTTTATCTCGTCGCTGCTCAACGTGCTGTACGACAAGAACCACTACAAGCTCGCTCTGGGCCAGCTCAACACCGCCCGCCACCTGATTGAGCAGGTGGCCAAGGACTATGTCCGCCTGATCAAGTTTGGCGACAGCCTGTACCGCTGCAAGCAGCTCAAGCGCGCCGCCATGGGCAGGTGAGTGGATGTCCGGGCCTTGCGCGCGCGCCGCGCGCGGAGATCTGTTGTTGTTGCGATGCTGCGCTGCTGTCGAACCAGTCGTGGCTGACATTGCACGAGGTCACCCCCTTCTTTCACATTGACCTGCCCTGCCTCTCCCGCGCAGGATGGCCACCATCATGCGCCGCCAGAAGGACCCGCTCGCCTACCTCGAGCAGGTCCGCCAGCACATGTCGCGTCTTCCCTCGATCGACCCTTCGACCCGCACGCTGCTGATCTGCGGCTACCCCAACGTGGGCAAGTCGAGCTTCATCAACAAGGTCACGCGCGCCGACGTCGACGTCCAGCCGTACGCCTTCACCACCAAGTCGCTCTTTGTCGGTCACATGGACTACAAGTACCTGCGGTGGCAGGTCATCGACACCCCCGGTATCCTCGACCACCCGCTCGAGGAGATGAACACCATCGAGATGCAGTCGATCACTGCGCTGGCCCACCTGCGTGCGGCGGTGCTGTACTTTATGGACCTCTCGGAGCAGTGCGGCTACACGATCGAGGCCCAGGTCCAGCTGTTCAACAGCATCAAGCCGCTGTTTGCCAACAAGCCGACCATCCTGGCCATCAACAAGATCGACGCCATGCGCCTCAGCGACGTCGAGCCTGAGCGGGCCGCGCTGATCCGCAGCGTGATTGACGAGTCCGAGGGCAAGGTGCAGCTTGCCGAGCTCAGCACCTACACCGACGAGGGCGTCATGGACGTGCGCAACCTCGCGTGCGACACGCTGCTCGCCTCGCGCATCGAGACCAAGATGAAGGGCACCAAGATCAACTCGGTCCTCAACCGCGTCCACGTCGCCCAGCCCAAGTCGCGCGACGACGTCAAGCGCAAGCCGTTTGTCCCCGAGGGCCTGGCCGACAAGAAGAAGTACGACGCCAAGGACCCGGAGCGCAAGCGGACGCTGCGCGACGAGCAGGAGGAGAACGGCGGCGCCGGCGTCTTCAACATCGACATCAAGCGCGACTACATGCTCGCCAACGACGAGTGGAAGTACGACGTCATCCCCGAGGTCTACGAGGGCAAGAACATTGCCGATTTCGTCGACCCGGACATCCTCGAGAAGCTCGAGGCACTCGAGCGCGAGGAGGAGAAGCTCGAGGCCGAGGGCTTCTACGACGACAGCGAGGGCGAGGACGACATCGTCGACGAGGAGGAGGAGGCCATCCGCTCGGCCGCCCAGGCGATCCGCGCGCGGCAGGAAAAGGCCAAGCTGCTGGCCCAGGACCGCAACAAGAGCAAGATCCAGAACCAGCTGCCGCGCAAGTTCCAGGCGCGGACCATGTCGCAGATGGCCGAGAGGATGCTCGAGATCGGCATCGACCCGAGCAGCGTCACGGCACGCGCCGAGCTGCTGGCCAAGGCCAAGGGTCTGGCGGGCAAGCGCAAGCGCACCGCCGACGCCGACGACGCCGACGCCAGCATGGACGTCGAGGACGAGGCGGCCTGGGAGGACGACGAGGGCGATGCGGCCATGGACGTCGATGAGGCCAGCGGCCAGCGCAAGGCGAGGAAGAGCAACGTCGGCGCCAAGCTGCGGTCGTCGACGACGGCGCTCACCAACAAATCGGGTGGCAAGATTACGGCGCGTGCCGGCGCCAAGCGCGTGCCCGCGCGCGATCGGTCGATGATGGGCCTCAAGAACGAGCAGCAGAAGGACAAGGCGGTGCGGCTGCACGACCTCAGCCTGCGTCCGTTCCAGCTGCAGGCTAAGACGGGAGAGTCGGACAGGCACATCAAGGAGAAGCTGCCAAAATGGCTCTTTGCCGGAAAGATGGGCAAGGGCACGTCGAGAAGTCGCTGAGCGGCGGGCGGCCGATGCCGGTCGATCCGGCCTCTGTCCGTCTGCCTGCCTTGCCTGTCTGTCCTTTCTTGGCCCTCTCTGCCTTCGTCCAGCGACCCCTTCTGCATCTCCTCGCCCGATTTTGCCTCTCACGTACATATCCCCTTTAGGGCGTTTGGTTTGCCGCGCCACCTCACCTGGCCTCTCTGCACCTCTTTCTGGCATCCCCCTGTCTCGACCGACTCATGAAATCGCATGTCACTTGTACGATCTCTCGTTGGCGCCGTCTGTGCAACGCTCACTGCTGCTGCGGTTCGGACCGCGGCCTCCCCTGACGCAGAGGCTCGTCGTGTTGTCGCGCAGTCCGGATCACGCGGTCCATGCCGGCCAGGCTATGCGAGCAATCGCCTCGTGCTCTTCGCTGCCGGAGCGAAGCCGTCTGCCCTGCTCTGCCCTGTTATTGACAAGACGAGCATTAAGCGGCAGACTAGGAAGCGTCAGAAGGCCAAGGAGACTTCGCGGCGAATCAGATCCTTCCATGCCGAAGCCCTCGTCAAAGCGGCGCGGCCTGCTATCGCCTTGGCCTGTGTGTCTGTTGTGGCCGTTCGCCAGCTGCGCTGCGGGTTCTTGGAGCTGTTGCGGGCTGGATCGGTTCAGTCCGGTCCCTGGCAAAACAGCCTACGCCATGGTCCCGCCTTGGCGATCTGAACGCGCGTGCTGGCAGGCCGGCTCATCCGACCGACTGGCCGGCCGGCCGGCCGGCCGGGCTGACTTGCAAGCTTGCTTGGCTCGTTTGGGCAGGTGCGCCTGCTCGGACCTGCGCCGGCGCACGGTGCTGTCAACTTGCCTCGCGTGTGCGGAAGAAAACCTCCGCCGCCCCCGCCGCCGACGTCTCCGGCGTTTCCAACCGACTCCTTCGATCCGCGGCCCGCTTCTTCCAAACCGTGCCTCGTCTTGTCCCCTCGCCCACCGCCCCTCTCGACGGTAAAATGCTCTGCAAGCATTCGATGCCGTGAACATGTATGGTTCCCGTCGTCGAAGGCAGAGCCGCGAGGAAGCCGGCTTGCCGGTCGGGCTGCGAGGGAGCACGGGCTATGTGCGGCCCTTTCAGGCACCGACTGACCGCTGTGTTGTTCTCTGTCAACGAGCTGGATCGATGGCAAAGGGCAGGGTCTTCGAACCCTGCATGCAAAACCGACTCACTTCGGACCAACCAACAGCGAGCAACAACGAGAGCACCAGCGTAACAAGCAAGCCTCGTTCTACCTACTTGGTGAGCAGCGAAGCGGCGAGATCAAAGCAGCAAGCAGCAAGAATCATCGTTGGACAGAGACGCACGTTTCCCGACCACCATGCTTCGTGCGCTCCCACGCCCTGCGCCCTACCCCGGTCGTTGCCTAGCCGCCCCTCGACGCGGGCGTGCGGGCTGCTTGCCGTTGCCGCCGACTGAGATAGAGAGAGAAGCTGGGGCCGTGTCTACAAACGCCGCGTGCATGCAGACAGTCACGGCCTCGTGCGAAGCCGATGCTGCGTCTGCTCGGCCGGACAAGGGGAAGATAGAGAGAAGGTCAATCAACCTCGGCCAGATACATAGGCGGCCCTCGATGGCGTCCCGGCGTCCTCTTCCCGTTCCGACTTCGCCGCCGCCAGTCCATGATCCACGACATCTTCAGCCGCTCCTTCATTCCGGCAGCGACTTCGCTAAGGTAGCGATTCGTGTCTCCCTTCCGTCGAGTATCCTGCATCAACCATGGCCTCCCCGAACCCGGCAGTGCAGGCCGCTCTCCCTGCTCTTCTCGGCTTCCACAACCAGGTCCAGCTTCGTCACCGGTCCGAGTCGGAGCAGAGCATCAGCAGCAGCGGGTGCAGCACGGATAGCGCACAGCCAACATCACCCAGCACACCGCCCATCGGTCGCCTCTGCCTGGTCGAGGATCCGCCCATCGCCTCGCCCAGCTCGAGCTTCTCGTCCTTCTTTCCCTGGGTCGATGCCGATCCCGCCGACGAGGAGAGGCAGGCCAGCGCCAAGCTCAGTCCACGTCCGGTATCTGTCTTCAATTCGCCGTCCAAGAGCGAGCAGACACGGCCTGAGCTGGGCACCTCGCCATACAGGAGCTTCAGGAGGCCTCTGCCGCCGATTCCACAGATGCCGATACGTGCATCGACTACGGGATCGCCTAGGACCCCGCTCCGCACTCCTGGCCTGTCGACGCTCTTTTCTGGCGACCTGATCGATCGGACCGCTTTGACAGCGTCACCCGCCACGACGGAATGGTCGATTGCTCCGCTTGGTGAAGATCCAGACGAGTCCGACGTGACTCCGAGCAGGGCCTCGAGCACGCTCAGCCGCCCGGGGCAGGACCACGAATCGCCCTCGGAGTCGGAGTCGGACGACGACGGCGCCCAGCACTCGCGAACCAAGGACAGCGTCGAGCTGGCCGACTATGGCGAGGACAGCGGCGAGATTCAGATCCCTACTATTTCGACGACGAGAGCCATGGTCGACGTTCGACATCGTCCGCGGCCGGCAGCGTCGGCGGCACAGCGCTACGACATCTATACGGACAAGCACCTTCCTGGCTACGAGGTCCGATCTCGCAGACCGGCGTGGCCATCGACCTCGTTCGAAAGCTCTGCTGATGGACTTGAGCAGGACACCGAAGGCGACTCGACGTTTATCCGGACACCTCGGCAGGTCTGCGGCTGGAAGGCGGTCCTGATGCATCCGAAGAAGCTGGAGCCCTCGAGAACGGTATGGACAGACACGCACGGCAAGCGCAGGAGCAAGGTGGTGAGTGAGCGTGCCGGTGGTACAGCGCTGCCCTTGTACGCCACCGAGCTCATCTTCGATCGTCTTCGTTCCCCCCTCTCGCCACCGACAGCTGGGCCAAATCGCCTTTGAAGCGCGACAGGAGCCCCTGAAGCTCCACTTTGACTTCCGGGCGGGCTCCGGCATCGTGGCTACGATGCGTCAGGGGCATCACCTCCTTCGTCGCGAGTGGCATATCTCGCTCATAGATGGGACGAAGCTCACCTGGAAGATGACCAAGGGCGAGCTAGCCCTGTACCTCGCCCCTGAGGACGTTCAGGTCGCCGTCTTCCGCAAGGCACCGCGAGGGTCCAGGGGCCAGGCTGCAAAGGTAGGACGATTGGAGGTGACGCTGCCCGGCCAGGGGCAGAAGCGTCGAGCCAGCTGGTACGACCCTTCGATATCGCGGAAAGGCGAGGTGCCGATGGATCACCTCATCCTGGCGAGCTTGGTGGCCATCTTTGCAGCCTGCGGCGGCCACAACAGGGTCAAGGCCGGAGCTGAGACGGAAGACGACGCGGCAAGTCCTGTCGCTGCTGATGCACCTCGGTCGGACGTGGACGACTTCCTCGTCAGCTCGCCGTTGGAAGTCCACCTCGATGAGATCGAGACAGCCTCGCCGACAAGGCCTGTACAACAGGAGGGCTTGGCGGTCGACGAGTCGCCCACCACGTTCGAGGTTCGTCCTACCCGTGCGCCCTCGCTGCTCTCGTCGACGAGCGGCATGCGGATCGAGAGGTCAGAAAGCACCGCTCGAAGGAGCCTGATGTCGAGGATCCGTCGACGATCCACGGTCCAGGAGCGCGTCGTCATCGAGGAGGAACCTTCGGATGCCGAGGAGGCAGGCGAAGACGTGGCGCGGGCACCGAGCCCACTCAGCAATCCTTGGCTCGTCCGCGAAGCTCAGGGAGGCAGACAGAAGTCGTGATGCCTGTCATGAGCCTCGATCGCGAGCATATGTTGTCCATGCTGCTGAATGCGAGAGTGTGCTTGTCAGTGTTCAGTAGTGGCCGTGCAGTGAGAAGGATGGCAACCCCTTGGCGACGTTTGGGTCGATCGACTGCGACTTTATTCTATCGCCCGAGAGCATCGAGAGTGGGCCCGAGGAACGGCCGGCGTCCGCCTGACCCCGCGGGCGAAGAAACTCGAACTTGGCCCGCCTGTGCGCGTGCGTGCTCCTCGTTTTTTTTGCGTGCCCCGGCAATTTGCCGAGACCAGGCAACTTGGCCGGGAGACAGGCGGCCTCGTGGGCGCCGCCGTCGACCCGCTGGCGGGCGCCGCGCCGGGACCTCGGGGCTTTCTCCGATTCGCTCGCTCGCCCGCGCGCTTCTCCCCTCGATGCTCGATGCTCGACGGGGGGCCCGTGTCTGGGGCCGAAGCATGCAAGCGCAGGCCGGGAAGAAAGCAGGCAGGCAGGCAGGCGGCTTGCTTGCTTGCCGCTCCGCACCCGCTCCGGCCTGACCGTCAAGTGACTCAGAAGCTAGGGTCGGACAGGGGGCAGGCAGAGGGAAGCAGGCAGGAAGAAGGCGGGGGAGCATTTCCCTCGGGCCACGGCACTGCGCGTTGGGCTGGGCGACCTATAACAACCAAGCCCCCACGACCGCTTCCGCCTTTGCGCCCCTTCCCCCTCTTCCACCCTATCCTCCCCTCCTTTCCTTCCCCTCCTTCTCACCCCGCGTGCCTCGAGAAGACCCACCTAGCGCACATACCATCCATCATGGCGTCCGTACCGCAGGCTCCCGTCATGGGAAACTTTGGCCTCCCGCCGATCAAGAACGAGCCCATGGTGAGTGCTTTTTGGGCCGACAGCTTCCGAACGACTCGACACATGCCTACCGGCGAGCGCAGTCGAACTGACTCGAGAACCTCTGCGCCGCCTTTCTCTCTACCACTCTTCGCAGCGCAACTATGAGCCCAAGTCCGACGACCGCGCCAAGCTGCAGAAGGCCGTCGACGAGATGCTTGCCGCGGGCCCCGTCGAGGTCCCCGTCATCATCAACGGCGAAAAGATCAAGACGGGCAAGACTGCCAAGCAGCTCAACCCCTCGAACCACGCCCAGGCGGTCTGCACCTACCACGAGGCCGACGCCGCGCTGGTCCAGAAGGCCATCGAGGGATCCCTCAAGGCCAAGGCGGCCTGGGAGAACATGCCCTGGAACGACCGCGCCGCCATCTTCCTCAAGGCGGCCGACCTGCTGGCCCACAAGTACCGCTACAAGGTCATGGCCGCCACCATGATCGGCCAGGGCAAGAACGTCTGGCAGGCCGAGATCGACGCCGCCGCCGAGGCGTGCGACTTTTTCCGCTTTGGCGTCAAGTACGTCCACGACCTCTACTCGACCCAGCCCCCGGAGAACTCGCCCAACACGTGGAACCGCACCGAGTACCGCCCCCTCGAGGGCTTCGTCCTCGCCGTGTCGCCCTTCAACTTTACCGCCATTGGCGGCAACCTGTTTGCCGCGCCCGCCCTCGTCGGCAACGTCGTCGTCTGGAAGCCCTCGCCCATGGCCATCTACTCCAACTACCTCCTCCTCGAGATCTTCAAGGAGGCCGGCCTGCCCGACGGCGTGCTCCAGTTTGTCCCCGGCCCCGCCGAGGAGATTGTCGGCGCCGCCATCAACCACCGCGAGTTTGCCTGCCTCCACTTTACCGGCTCCACTTTCGTCTTCCGCAACCTCTGGAAGCAGATTGGCAACAACCTCGACAAGTACCGCGGCTACCCGAGGATCGTCGGCGAGACGGGCGGCAAGAACTTCCACCTGGTCCACAAGTCGGCCAACGTCGACGCCGCCGTCACCCAGTCGATCCGCGCCGCGTTCGAGTACCAGGGCCAGAAGTGCAGCGCCCTCTCGCGCCTCTACGTGCCCCAGTCGATGTGGCAGGGCGAGTTCAAAGAGAAGCTGCTCAAGCAGATTTCCGAAATCACCCTCGGCCCCGTCGAGGAGTTCCAGCACTTTATGGGCCCCGTCATTGCCAAGCACTCGTTTGACAAGATCATGGGCCTCATCGACGCCGCCAAGAAGGAGGGCGGCCAGGTCCTCTGCGGCGGCACCGGCGATGACTCCAAGGGCTACTACGTCCAGCCCACCATCATCGAGACAAAGGACCCCAAGTCGGTCACCATGGTCAACGAGATCTTTGGCCCCGTCATCACCGTCTACGCCTACCCGGACAACGAGTTCGAGCAGACCTGCCAGCTCATCGACACCACCACCGAGTACGCCCTCACCGGCGCCATCTTCTCGCTCGACCGCCACGCCCTCCTCCAGGCCAGCAACCTCCTCCGCAACGCCTCGGGCATGATGTACTTCAACGACAAGTGCACCGGCGCCGTCGTCGGTCAGCAGCCCTTTGGCGGCGCTCGCGCTTCGGGCACCAACGACAAGGCAGGCTCCATGGCCATCTTCTACCGCTTCGTCTCGGCCAGGACGATCAAGGAGACCACCATCGACCCCGCTCACCACCTCTACCCGTCCAACCTCCAGTAGGCGGGCCCCTTCCCCCGCCACCATCCGCGCGCGTTGCCACCGGCCGCGCGCGCCGTCCCTTTCCAACATACCCCGATGTCCTCAAGCACGCCCTCTTCCATCTCTCTTCCGCATCGCATCCAGTCACCGTCTCGCATCAGCATCTGTATTCGTAACTTCCCAGCGAGACACCTGGACCCGCACCCCGGCCCCTCCTCCGCATACCAGGCAAGGAGGGACAGGCGTGCACACCATCCTGTACTTGTAGACATCCTTCCGGTGCGGGAGCCGGCTTAACACAATCTCCCGAAATTCTTGTCCAGATGATGACTGGCTTGATTGCCCGCGAGGAGGACTGACTTGTTCGATGGCGTTGGCATGCGATGGCGTCGGTGGTGTATGAAGGTGCGGGATGGTGCTTGGTGGCGAGGAGCGCGTTTCGGAGGCGTGCCACCGAAATAATCGGGTCTCGGTCTTGGGTCGGGTGTCTCTGTTGGGGCGCCGATTGCACTGATCAATTTGCACTGGCTTACATCGGGCTGCAGTCAGTCGCGGATCAGCGCTATGAGACGCTATTAAAGACCACCGTCATCCGGAATGATCTCAGGGCTGCTGGAGGGCATGCTGCTATTGCTGGACCTCGATGCCACCAGAGGGCTGCGATCTATCATCCTCGACGTCTACCGTCAACAGGGTGGAGGCGAGGCGCGAACGAGCCATCCGCCTTCCCTTATTCCTCGATCGACCAACACCATGCCTGCTGTCTGCCTTGTGCTCCCAGCAACCTCTTTCGAACAGCCAACCCAGAGCACATGCCACGCGCCGCTCTCGATCGAATCAACAGCCCACACGGGTCAAGCCAGCCTCGACCGCGACGACGAGCGCTACGTCGTCAGTGGCAAGGGCATGGCGATCGACGGGCCGTAGTCCAGTGGAGAAAGATGGCAAATACGCATTTCGAGGAGAGCAAGGGAAAGAGCGCGGTACTGAACCTATCACTGAACGTGTGCACAGGGCGGCGGATGGATGAATGGAGAGGCGGGTGAACGAGGAGCAGGGGCCTGGCTCGCGCTCGCGAGGTGATCAAAGTCGGTTGCGACGTCGTGAGGCTACTTGGCAGCCGGAGCCCCGCTCTTGGTGGGCGACTTGTTTGTCGTTGTCGACGACGACCCGAGCTTGCGGGTCACGCTGACGCCCTGCTGACTGCCGCCAGCCTCTGCCTCGGCGGATGGTGCCTCGATCCTAGCCTCCTCATCGCCGGGCTGCACCGGGGCAGCGGCTGCGGCGTGGCGCCGGTCCGCCACCGTCGAAGCTCGCGCGCGGCGCTCGGTCTCGGCACGCACCGCGGCGGCCTCATCTTCGGGCGACATGGGCAGCGCGATGCGTCCTTCCTGGCGTGCCTGGATGCGCGACCACGCCACGCTGGCGATAAAGGCCACCACCTGCAGGCTGATGGCCAGGATCGTCGCCGCCGTCAGCGCAGCCGGGCGAGGGTGGTCGGGATGGGCAATGGGGAACTGCTTCGACCACAGCAGGCCAATGTTGAGGTAGATGCCGGCCACGGTCCAGGTGACGTCGGCCGTCGAAAAGATCCACAGCGCCGAAAAGACGCCCATGCCGGCGATGATGCCGAACGCAGGCCAGAGCCCCATCTGGAGCAGCTGGTCACCGTGACCCGAGCCGGCGTCCCACTGCAGAGCCATGAAGAGCTGCTGCCACAGGTCGTACTGCAGCGTGATGACGAGGAGCATCTTGATGGGCACGTGGATAAACAGCCAGTCGAGCGGGTGTCGCTTCGAAGGGCGGTACTTGACGGCCAGCACGAGCGAGTTGAAGAGAAGCAGCAGCGCAATGACGCCGAGCGACACGGTGCCGAGGATGAAGGGGATGCGTCGGTCAAGCACCCAAAAGATGGCCCAGAGGACCATCATGTAGTTGGCCAGCGCCAAGCGTGTGCCGACGCCGTGGACGATGGCTTTCTGCAGGCCGTTTGAAGGACAAGGCCGAGGGTCAGAGCAGAGCGCGAGTCAGCATAGGTCCAGGTGATCGCGAGTTGACTGAACGCTGCCAAAAACTGCTGTGACTCACCTTTGTCTCTGGGGTGCGGCTGAGAAGCAAGAAGACGGCGAACCCTATCTGCAAAAGGTAGAGCACCGCCCAGTACAGGAGCACAAAGGGCTCGGAGACGGTGAGGTAGGTGGGATGCCGCCTCGAGACTTGGCCTGAAGGTACACGCGATGAGAGAGGAGCGGGGCACGTCAGCAATCCCGCGGAGAGAGGGCAGGCGGGCAAGGGGCCTTCGGACACTCACCGAGGTTGGGGCTGATGAGCTTGGATCCGCAGATGATCATGACGCCCAGCTGGAGAAGGACGCTCAACGGAGTGAGGATCTGTACGCGCACGAGCGCCTTTTGCTCCTGTTGGTCCATGGCGAGCTGCTGGTACCTTTGGCTGAGGCCGCCGGGCTGGGTGTGGGTCGAGGTCGAGGTCGAGTCGGATGCGTTTCGGAGTCGCTGACGGTGCTGGTGCTGATCTTGGTCGTGCTGGGCGCGACGTTCGATCTGGAGCTGTTCGGGGTCTTCGGGTCTAAAGATGTAGTCGGGCTGGGCGTTGTCGGATGGCTTAGGCGCGGCCATCGAAGGAGGTTTGGCCCGGATGGATGGGGCTGCAGACCGGGCGTGCGGCTGCAAGTAGTTGCGGCGTGGAGCGAGTGGTGGGGCCCCGTCGTTGTTGTGAGAGTAGCGACGAGATGGCGGGTGATCTGCTTGCGTATTCAATCTGCTACCTAGCTTGAGTGTTGGACTGACGATGGTGGTGGTCTGATGAGAGGTGGCGAGTCAGAAAACGGGGACCAAACGGGTGGGGATGGACAGAGGGCGCGGCAGCGGCGGCGGTGGAGGTTAGCTGGGGCTGGGGCTGGGGCTCGGGCTGGGGCTGGAGCTGGCCTCTCTGCTGCTCGTGCCCAGCACCACGCTCCCGCTGCAGGGTGATGCGATGTGATGTGACCATCGAAGCGGCTCCCCTCTCACCCCAGCCTCTGGCATGCCGGAGGACGGGTCTGGCAGGGCCCACACCAATTCCACGACTCGCACGAGAGCCACTCATCCGAGGAAGACTCGCTCTCACCGCGTTGGCCCAAACGCAGTCGGGAGGTCAGGCCAGGCCTGGCAGGCCGGCTTACGGGTCCAGCCACTCGGCTTGGCCGGTCCCGCAACCATCATTCAAGATTCCGGACGACCCATCCACAGCCCCAACCTCTGCACCTGCAAAGCAAACCGCCAGGCGAGTGGAATACTCAGCTGCCAGCCATGAGCAAGCAGCGCAGCACCTACGCCGACCACCTCGAGATTGGCGCCGCGGCGGCCGCTCCAGCCTGGCGCTCCTTCTCGTTCTTCGACCCTAGCCAGGTCCGCGACCAGGACGACTTTGCCCGGTCACCACAGGCGCTTCGCAGCCCCCATCAAGTCGCAGACACGGCCCTTTGCCCCGTACGCCCGCCACCACTCGCAGACGTGCTTCCCGAAGGCCTCGCAGATGGCAACCTACCAGGACCCTCGAGCCAGTCGGCCTCGCCGGCGCATCTCCGCCAACCTTCGCTCCTCGTCGGCACCATCGAAGGTCAGGTCCAGGTCCTCGATCCCGACACATTCGTGCAGCTGGCATCCTGGCAGGCCTTTTCGTCGCAAGGCGTCAACGGTCGCGTCACCCACCTCTCTTGCGACTCGCGCGGCAGGTTGGTCAGCTTGGGCGAAGAGGATGGATCCCGCTTCCCCATCCTCCGGATATGGGACATGCGAGTCGGCCGCACCCTCGACGACGGCAGGCAGTGGATCCCCAAGCTGCTGTCCGAGGGCAAGGTCCAGCACGGTAGCCGCCCTCACCCGGTCGCCACGGTGGCGCACACCGCCTCGCTCTCGTTCCTCTCGGTGGCTCTTGGCGATGGGACTGTGCTTCTCATCCGCGGCCTCGACTCGACGCTGATGTCGGCTGCCGCATCCACAGCGGGCCTCGCCTCGAACGCGACTGTCCGGCCCGCGGCGGCAGTGGCGCTTCCCAAGTTCAAGGTCGTCTACCAGCCCGGAGCCAACGAGTCCTTGGCACACGAGCCCGTCACTGCGCTCGGCTTTTCCGAAACACCATCGACGGTGCAGCAGTCCGCCACCGCACAGCCCGCAGCACAAGCCGAAGCGCAGCCCAGCCAGGGTTCTCGGGGTCGCAAAGGGGTCGGCCCGCTGCCGCGCCAGCGGCCCAGGAAGACGACCACCGCCGCGGCCAACGAGGCGGGCGGTGCCGGTCAGGAAGGCTCGCCAGCCGCGGTCCACCTCTTTATCGTCACATTATCGCGCATTCTGCGCTACATCGTGGTCGGAAAGGGTGCCGGCAGCAGCCCAGCCATCCTCGACGATGTCGGCTGCGCCCTCGGCTGTGCCGCCGTGATACCGAGCGGCGCGAGCCGCAGGGCCGTCGTTCAGCCGGGCAGCCTGGCCGGCAAGATGGTCGTGGCGCGCGAGGAGGCCATCTACGTAATCGGGCCCGAGGGAAGAGAGGCGTGCTTCGCCTACGAAGGGCCCAAGTCTAGCATCCACCTGTCGGCGTCGCAGGTCATCATCGTCACACCGCCCTTTGCCCCGTCGTCTTCATCCGCCTCGGCGACAGTCCGCAACTTTGTGGCCGGCAGGGATCACGGCACTCCCTCGTTTACACCCTCCTCGTCCGCCGGTCGCGGCTCGCCCATGTCCAACGGCGCGGGCCCGCTGCAGAGGCGCGGCATGGCCGAGATCGCCAAGGTGACCATCTTCGACCTCGACAACAAGTTTGTCGCGTACAGCGGCACGTTTGAGGGCGGCGTGCGCGAGACATGGGTGGGGCCATCCGGCGAGGTGGCCGTGCTGGGCGACAACGGCAGCCTGACGAGGCTCGACGAGAAGCCGCTCCGCGCCAAGCTCGAGATCCTCTACCGCAAGTCGCTCTTTCTGCTCGCCGTCAACCTAGCGCGCTCGCATGCCGAGCGGGCGGGCACACCGGACGCAAGGGCCCGCGTCGAAGCGCTCATGGCCGACATCTTCCAGCGGTACGGCGATCACCTCTACAACAAGGGCGACTTTGAGGGCGCCATGGCCCAGTACGTCAAGACAATCGGGCACACCCAGCCCAGCTTTGTGATCCGCAAGTTCCTCGACGCGCAGCGCATCACCAACCTCACCACCTACCTGCAGGAGCTCCACGCACGCGGCATGGCCAGCTCCGATCACACCACGCTGCTGCTCAACTGCTACACCAAGCTCAAGGACGTCGCCTCATTGGATCGCTTCATCAAACGGCCGCCCACCAACCAGCAGCGCGACAGGCCCGGCTCGCCGACCGTGGATGCCGAAGGAGGAGCAGCCGGCGACGGGCCGACGGGTGACAATGAGCGCGACGAGCTGCCCTTTGATCTCGAGACGGCGATGCGCGTCTGCAGGCAGGCCGGATACTTTGGCCATGCCGCCTACCTGGCGAAGCGATATGGCGAGCACGACGAGTACCTCCGCATCCAGATCGAGGACGCCAACGATCACGAGGACGCCCTCGCCTACATCCGCGGCCTCACCCCCGCAGAGGCCATCCGCAACATGACCCAGTACGGCAAGCTGCTGCTCGACCAGCTGCCGGAGAAGACGACCGACCTGCTCATCGAGCTCTGTGCCGGGGCCTTCCGGCCCTCGAGCGCCTTTGGCGCCGAGCAGGCGACGCCTGCAAAGGACTCGACCGGCAGGAGCGCGGCGGCCGCCTACCTGAGCTACCTCCACGTTGGCGCCTTTACCAAGGGCATCGCGGCGGGCGGCGACGGTGGCGCTGGCGCAGCTGGCGGCGGCACGGGCAGCTCGACGCCGAACCTGCAGGCCAGCTCCAACCGCAACTCGACCGCTGCTGTCGAGCCCTATCACATCGACGGCCCGCGCTCGCGTCGCCAGTCGGTCCTGCCGGGCATCGAGGAAGGGACGCTCGCCGCCGTCGAGGACGGTGCCTACCCCGTGCCGTCGCCCAGGGTCTTTTTTGCCCACTTTATCCAGCATCCGGCCCACTTTATCCGCTTCCTCGAGACGGTGGCGCTGGCGCGCTGGGGGCAGAGCGTGAACATGGACGTCCACGCCGCCTCGCACGACCCGCTCGCCGTCGTCGCCGACCTGTCATTCCAAGGCGAGGACGAGGACGAGGTCACCCTCGCGCTGCGCGAGCTGGGCATGTCGGCCAACGACGACTACGAGGACCAGGACGAGCTGGACCAGAAGGCCATCTGGAATACGCTGCTCGAGCTCTACCTCTCGTCGTCCAAGCCGTCCAAGGCGGGCGAGGGCAATGCGTTTGGCCTCGACGGAGCCCAGCGCCACCAGCGGCGCGAACGGGCGCTGCACCTGCTCGAGCAGCACGCCACGCTGCCGTACGATGTCAGCCACGCGCTCATGCTCTGCTCGGTCGAGAACTTTACCGAGGGCCTCGTGCTGCTCTACGAGCGCATGGGCATGTACGAGGACGTCCTGCGCTTCTGGATGGACGCCGGAGAGGACGACGAGCGGGCCGGCGGTGCGGGCTCTGAGGACGCCAGCTGCAAGGTCATGGCCGCCCTCAGCCGGTACGGCAGCGCCAAGCCCCACCTCTACCCGATCGTGCTGCGCTACCTCGTCTCCTCTCCCCAGATCCTCGCCAGACACGGCGACGACCTGCGCACCGTCCTGCAGCACATCGAGTACCACAGCCTCATGTCGCCGCTCGAGGTTGTCCAGTCCCTCTCGCGCACCGGCGTCGCCAGCGTCGGCCTGGTGCGATCCTACCTCTCCCGCACCATCCTCGCCGAGCGCGCCGACATCGAGGCAAACGAGACGACGACGGCGTCGCTCCAGGCCTCGACCGCCGAGAAGCTGGCAGAAGTCCATGCCCTCACCACCGCTGAGCGGCCACAGGTCTTCCAGATGACCCGCTGCTCGGCCTGCGGCGGGCCCCTCGACCTGCCCACGGTCCACTTTATGTGCAAACACTCGTTCCACCAGCGGTGTCTTGGCGAGAACGAGACCGAGTGCCTCGTCTGCGCCCAGAGGCTCGGCGCCATGCGCGACTGGAGAAGGGACGTCGAGGCCCTCAAGGGCAGGGAGGACCTGTGAGTGCCAACGTGACCGCCTTCGTTCTGTGCAGATCTCGTGGACATCTTTGCTGACGTCGTCGTCCCGTCCTGCTCCTCTCCCCCTTGCAAACAGCTTCGAAGCCGAACTCGAGGCTTCCAAGGACGGCTTCGAGACGATCTCGACCTTCTTTTCGAAGGGTCTCATGGGCCTCGCCGCGTCCGCACAGCTGTCGTAGCGTAGTTCTCTCTTGTCTGGCTCAGTGGCTTGCATCGTGGTTTGGCCCCATCTCGCAATGGATGCTGCAGCTCGATCGGTGCCTTGTTGAAGCGCCTTTTGGCATCAGCGACTTCGTTTCTTCAAAGGCCTGCTGCAAGCCGCCAGAAAAAGCTTGGTGCTTGATGTCGGTCTGGCATCTTCGCGCCAAAATTCTTCACGCTGCTTGCTTCTTGCCCTCTGTCTGCCTTGTCAGGGATTGAATGGCTTGGAACACATTGGACCTGAACCATGCGGAAAGGAGCCTTGTGGTATTGTTCTCCTGCAAGCTTTCATCAGGCTTGACAAGCATGACAACATGATCTTTTGTACCACTACATCCTCAACACAAAGTGACCTTGTCTCAAGGTGTGGGGTTGAAGCTGGTGTCCTTGATTGCAAGAGCCTCACTCCTTGCTGGGAAACATCACCAACCAGCCACCTCTTTGCATGCAGACTGCTGCAGAGCTTGTCAGTGGCCCACAAGACTGTTGCTGAAACAAGAGGCAAATTATGCTGGTCAACATGTCTGTGAGAAGCATGGCCAGCTGGTTGATCAGATCAGTGCATTCCTGATGGCCCAGTACTCATCAACCAGGCTGCTGGGACCAGCTCTACTGCCTCAATGGCTGCTGAGCCAAGGCTCTATCGGTATACCCTTATGCTGGGAGAAATAGAGCCACCCCTGCGTCCTCGTCCATGGCCTCCTGCGCTGCACCAACCACAAGTGTGCCGTCATGGTCAACAGCAAGCCGGCCCTCAAACTCTGGAACCATGACCTGGTGGCCACCCTCAACTTCGAGCGCATCCTCAACGCCTTCTTGGCTGGCAAGGAGCACCCCTGAGACCTCCGGCACTGCGGCAAAGACGACAACTAAACCGACAACCTGTCGCGCGGTGGCCCTGGCTCGCCCAAGTTCCGAGCCAGGGCCAGCCTTTAGCCGTGCGGCCCGCCACCTCTTTTCTGCGTCCCTGCATCCATCTCATTCCTCTCGCTCCGCCAGCACACAACCTTGTCGGGTCATGCCCGAGTAATGGGCTGTCAATCCAAGATGCATGTGAGTTGACTCTGCGCTGCCGCCAAACTTTGCTTTGCCACAGGTTCCCCACTGACTTGCCATGCACTCATCCATCTCACTCGACTGGTCTCTGCCTCACCTCTGCTTGTTGTTAGGCGGCTGCCCAACATGCCCCCGCGGGCGCCCGAGCCCCGAGGAAGGGCTGGCGGGCGGCGGAGCCGAGCGGCAATTGCCGCAGTCGGCCCCTCGGCCACGGAGGGAGTTCGAGGGAGCTAGTATATAGTCTCCAGGCTCCCACGGAGGCCTCCGATGGCCCCCTTGTCGAATGTACTATATCCTCTTCTCACTGGGGACTGGTACAGCCTCGATATCCCACTCCTCCTCATCCCTGACCTCTCCGCGCAAGCCCACTACCGTCCTCGGCCGCCCGCGGTA
>NW_006920881.1:848779-855684 GCF_000417875.1 Pseudozyma flocculosa PF-1
ATCGCCCTCCTCGAGGAAGCGGTCCGCCGTCAGCAGGACACCCTGGACCACATCCTCCGCCTGGTCTCGGCAACTGCGGGATCCACGGCCGCCCGCCACAGCACCGCCGACACAGGAGAGTGAGGCGGGCCGCCCGGAGGGGGCCCCTCGGGGTGCCTCCGAGCCGCTATACTCGGCAGACGCCAGGGACCCCGCTCGCCTGACCTCCGAGGAGCGTTTCGAGGAGTCCAACCCGCCTACACACCCCGTCGTTCCGCCGCGACGCCGCCCCGCACCTGCGCCCAAGGGAGCCCTCGATGTCGCCTGCCGGGGCCCCCTCGGCCAGGGGCATCAAGATCGCAGCGCCCTCGTGGGACGGCAAGAAGGCCGAGCTCGAGGAGTTCCTCGAGCAGTGCGACCTCACCTTCCGCTTCGGCCCGAGCGAGTTCTCCTCGGAGCGACTGAAGATCGACTACGCCTATGCCCACATGAAGGGCACCCCTTGGGAGCGCCTCCGGAACCTCCGCCAGGCCGAGGAGCCCCCGGAGATGCTTCTCAGCTGGAAGGCCCTCCGCGAGTACCTCAGGAAGGCCTACGGTGACCGCCACCCGCAGTATACCGCCTCGGTCAAGCTGCAGCGTTTAACTCAGACTGGATCGGTGGCGGACTACGCCGCGGAATTCCTTGCTCTGGCAGCCCGTGCCAACGCCACCGACGATGGCCAGCTGCTGACCCGGTTCAAGCTGGGGCTGAAGGACGAGATCCGCCGCCACATGGGTCATTTCCATTCCGAGGACCTTGATGCCTACATGGACGAGGCCACCCAGCAGGACGAGCTGCTCCGCGAGCTGCACCGGCATTCCTCGACCGCGGACCGCCCTGCGGGACGCACCGCCGCAGTCCGAACCCAACCCGCCACGGGAGGGGTCACCGCGGCGCCGGGCAAGACTGACGGCGCTCGCGGAAGCCCTCGCCCTGCGCTGCCGCCGCGGAGCATCCTCCGCACGCTGCCCAACGACGTGTACGAGCACCGTCGGAAGATGAACCTCTGCTACACTTGTGGCGAGGATCACCTCCAGAGGGACTGTCCAGAGCGCAAGAATCTCCAGGTCCGCTCCCTCGTCATCCGCGATCAGAGGGTCTTCCTGGGAGACCGCCCGGATGCGTCCGAGGACGAGGACACCGACGACGCCCCCTCGGAGGACGACTCCGACCTCGACGACGACCTAGAGGCCCCCTCGGGAAACGATCTCCCGGCGTGGGCCTAAGGTCATCCCGCGTCGGGTCGCCCTGCGACCTGAGAGCCTGTGCGGCCCTCCTCGGAGCCCAGCGGAAGACATTTGATGTCGACGCGAGGACCGGGGTAATTCGCATCCTGCGGCACCCGGACGTCCCCACGTACGAATGCGAGGTGACGATCCCAGGCGCCGAGGGACTGGCCCTCATCGATGGAGGGGCCACGGCGTCGTTCATCGACCCCGCGGTGGCCCGGCAGGCCAAGGCCTCCATCGAGACGCTACCGAAGCCACGAGTAGCCTACCTTTTCGACGGTCGAGGAGTCCCCGTGGAGCAAGTCGCCCGCGTGGACATCTCGATCGGAGGCGTGGTGGTCGCGAGGAAGCATCCCTGCTTCCTGGTGGCCACCGGCGGCCACCCGTTTGTCCTCGGACTGGACTGGATGGAGCGCACCCAGCCGCAGTACAACTGGGAGCGCCGCGAGATGATTATGAAGGCACCGCGGCGACGCACCCGCCCCTCGGGAAGCGCGTCGCCAAGCGTGCCCTACCGTATCGCGTCCGCGGCAGTCTCCGCCCGCTCTTTCCAGTTCGTCGACGCCGAGGAGCTCGTACGGCTAGCCCGAGAAGAAGGCCCTATCCGCATCTGCACCATCCACGATTTCCCTGGCGAACAACCGCCGGAGCCAGGAGACCCTCCGCCGCCACCGGACGGGCCCCCCGAGCTCCCGCGGGAGTTCGCCGACTACGCTGACGTTTTTGACGAGGCTCGTGCGGACGCCCTGCCGCAGCACCGCCCTAGCGACCACAAGATCGTTGTGGAGCCCGGCAAGACCATACCGCACGGCCCCCTCTACCCCCTGTCTGCCAAGGAGCTCGACGAGCTGCGGAAGTACTTGGACAAGAACCTTTCCCAAGGCTTCATCCGCCCCTCGAAGAGCCCCGCGGCCGCGCCGATCCTGTTCGTGCCCAAGAAGGACGGCTCCCTCCGCCTCTGCGTCGACTATCGCGGGCTCAACAGCGTTGAAAACGAGCCAAAGCGAGGGAAGCTGGATTCGGAAGGTGGTGGTTCGCTGGCAGGGGGGATGCGCGCGCGCGCGAGGCTAAAATACAGGAAATGCTCGGAAATCGGAAATGCGAAAATGCGCGCCTCGGAGCCGTTGGCAGAGCCCCCAACCCGAAAAGGCTCCGTCCCGGAGCCGAAGCTCTCGGGCGGGAAAAGACTGACGGCGGTACTGGAACAGGGGCGGAAACGAGACGAGGACGGAAAAGGAAAACGGGAATCGGAACCGAATCACTGGATCATGTGGAGGCTCGGGTCACGGCTCAGGGAGTCTCATCGTCGGTCTTGTCGAAGGCGGCGTCGAGAGCGTTGAGGTCTGCGTTGTCCTCGGGAAGCGCTGGCCAAAAGCGTTTGAGGCGTCGACGGTGCGCGCGCTCGATGTGGGCCGCGTCAGCGAGAAGTCGAATGCGGTAGGACCTGCGGAACTTGGCCTCGACGACGTATGGGCCTGTCCAGCGCGGTGCGAGCTTGGCAGCGGTAGCGTAGGTCGAACGGAGTCTGCTTTCGTACTTGAGGACGAGATCTCCCTCTTTGAACTCCTCGGGCTCATGTTGCGGCGCTGACGTGCGTAGCTGGCGGTCTTGGCTGCCGAGGTGACGGATCTGGGCGCGCTCACGATCGACATCGACAAACGCGCGGGCCAGCTGGCGTTGCTCGACTGTTGGCTCGACGGTCGCGGCGACAAGATCCTCGCGCGGGTAGCGCGTGAGGCCGTAGTGCAGCTGCAAAGGCGACAAGTCGGCAAGCTCCTTCATCGGATGGCGGTTGATGGCGCGGAGAGCTTCGTCGAGATTTGGGAGCCACTGCGCGGAAGCGATCTCGCCCAGTGGGATCTCTGCCGGCGCTGACAGCTTCTTCAGCTCATCGAGGAGAGATCGGTTGGCGCGCTCGACCATGCCATTGACCCATGGTGCGTAGGCTGGCGTGATGTGGTGCAGCGTTCCAACGCTCTCGAGGTAAACTGCGACCTCTTGGCAGTCGAAGTGACTGCCGCCGTTGGTCACGAGTGTATGCGGCAGGTGCCCGAGCGCCTTGCGCAGCGACGCGAGCGCTTTGACGACCTCCTTGCCAGTCGCGGCACGCACGGGGAATGCCCAGGTGAAGCGTGAAAAGTAGGCGATGATCACCAGAAGCTTGCTGACGCCGTGAGAGGTCGGCAGCGAGACGAAGTCGGCGGCCCATGTTTCCATCGGCGAAATCACAACGACGGGACTGAGCGTCGTTCCCTCGGTTGGGCCAAACTGCTGACACGTCTGGCATCGCTTGACGAAGTCGGCGACGTCGTGAACGAGACGGGGCCAGGTAAGACGCTGCTGGAGGCGTAACGTGCTCGACTCGGACGATGTCGTGGCGGAGCAGTTCCTCCCGCCAACGGGCGTGCGCATTGGGGAAGCGGTCGGAGTCGAGGATCTGCTTGAGCGCCTGGCAGTCAGTCACCAGGACGATGGGCTGGCCGAACGTGTACGGTGCGAACTTGTCCAGCGCGAACTTGGCCGCGACGAGCTCGCCGAGATGTGCTGGGTAACGTTGCTCCCGCTCCGTGTTGCGCTTGCTCGCATACGCCAACGGGAAGACGACTCGCTTGATCTTGACCTGGGGCTTATCGGGCTGGTCGGCAGACGTCGGCGTCGATGCTGCGTCGAGTGGCTCGCGGATGTCGATGTCCTCCACGACGTCCCACCGTTTCGTGACAGGATCTTGTTGGACGAGGTACTCCTGCAGCAGGACTGCACCGATGCCTTCACCGCTCCAATCCAAATGCACAAAGAATGGGCGACCGTCATAGCGCGGCTCTCGTACGACGCGGCAGTTCACGAGTTGCTGCTTGACCTGGAGGAATGCGGCGTCGTGTCGAGGGCCCCAGATCTCGTCGAGGGACTTATCGTAGTCGTCGACGTTGCGAGTCAGCTCGTCGAGGGGCGCGAAGTGCTTAGCGAAGTCGGGCACCTTGCTGCGCAGATACGAGGCCGTGCCGCGGAACTGCATCAACTCTCGGACCGTGGCAGGCTTGGGCCAGTCGACGATGGCGCGGAGGCGTTCGGGATCGACGCGGATACCATGCTGACCGACGATGTGACCGCAGAACTGCACCTCCTCGTGGAAGTAGGAACACTTCTTGACCGAGAGCGTGAACCCGACGTCGATGCAGCGGTCGAGGAAGAGCCGGTTGAACTCGAAGAAGTCGCCGAAGCTCTGCTTGCCGCCGCCGCTGTCGTCCATCCACCAGGTCGTATCGCAGTCGAAGATGTCGCCGAACGCTTCGACGATGAAGCGATTGAAGACAGACGGCGAGATCTTGAAGCCGAAGGGCATGACCATGTAGACGACATAGCCGCGGCCAGGCACCCAGGTCGTCGAGAGGAGCATCCCGCAGGCGGAGAGGAGCGCCACGAAGAAGGCGGAGCAACCATCCACCTTGAAGACATAGCGCTTGCCGGACAGCTTGCCCATCTTGACGTCCATGTCACCTGGATAGAAGGACTTGTCGCGCATGTACTTGTTGACGCCAGCGTAATTGGTCACGAGACGCCACTTCTTCTCGGTGGGCGGTGGGCGAGCGAGGACCGCTGGGTCGGGCTCAGGGATCGTCGGGTTATGTTCGAGGCCCGCCTTCTTCAATGCAGCGTTGACGATCTGCTTGAGGACCTCGAGCGAGACGGGCGGATACTCGGACGAGGGCTTTGGCACGATCCGTGTCTCGGACACAACGCTGACCTCATCCTCGGCGATGTAGCGCATGATGTTGTTCTTCATGTACTCGTCGACGATCTTGTTGAAGAATTCTTGCTGCGGCGGCGAGAGCGGCTGTTGACGGCCCCGATGCGTCGTGGGCGGCGGCTCGGCTGTAAGCTTGGGATCGCAGACAACAGCGCGGTTCTGCTTGCAATCCGCGAGCGATTCGGCGAAGGCGAGGTGCTTGGCCTTGAGGAGCGCCTTGAAGTGCTCTCGCTCGGCTGGAGTCCCTACGTTGCCGAAGCGAGCCGCGATGGTGTTGGCGATGCGCTGCGCCCTTTCCTCGCTGTCGTCGTCTGGCCTGCCATTCAGGCGGAATGGCTGAAAACGGTCACGATAGCTCTGTCGGTCAGCGAGGTAATCGGCGTCCTCGTTGACAAGCGGGTGCAGGTGCTGGAGTCGCTCGAGCTCTTTGTGGTCAACGTGCACCTCCGCAGGTTGGACGGTGTGGAGCGGCACGGCGGCGGTGGGCTCGGTCTGATCATCGCTTTCCGCCAGCTCGACTTCGTCGTCCAACGGGACCTCGATCTCGTCGGTCTTCTCGTAGACGGGCGTCGACGATTCCAGGTCCCCCTCGAATGCAAGAGCGGGCGCGGTGGCGGTGGCGTTGCCTAGCCCGTGGACGGCGAGTACCTCGAGTTCCTCGACGTTGGCCTCCATTGCATCTTCGGTTAGGCGCAGAGCGTCGAGCGGCGTCTCGGGCAGCCCCGGCATGTAGGCCTGACGCTCGCTCTCGAGCCGAATCCATCGGCGGCCGTCACTGGTCTTGTCGGGCATGGGAATGAACGCCAGCTCGAGCCGGTAGAAGTGGATCATGCCAATCTCCGCTTTCCACGGCTTGCCAAAGAGGAGTGCGCCTGGGTAGCCTCGCAGCACCTCGAACGATTGCTTAACGGTGCGCGAAAGGTTCTGCTTGTTGCCGACGCAAACTGTGAGCTCGACGCTGCCGTCTGACTTGACGACCTTGCTGTTGCCGAGCTTGGCGTAAACGTTGCTTGGGCGGAGCGTGACGGGTCCGTAGGCACCGAGGAAGTCATACGATGCGACATTCATCATGGCACCATCATCGAGTTCGGCGTCCGTGGCCGTGACGTGGCCCGTAGCCTCATTAAGGACTTCGGCGTAGACGGCGAAAGGCGTGTTCTTGCCTCGTAGTGCAGCTTGCTCCATGGCACGGAAGTCGATAAGCGCCTTGATGCGTTGACGCTGGCGGCGCGACGGTTGTGGCTGAACTGCGACGACTCGGGCACCTTCTCCTTGCTTGGCTAAGACGGACGACGTAACTCGATCGGCTCCTTCTTTCTGCGCGTCGCCGCTTCCTGACGCGGCTCCTTCTTCTTCACGGGGGTGGCGCTCTGGCTCGCGCTCGGACTCGCTCACGAACGGCACTGGCGCTCCCCTGCCCCCGTGTCTCTCCTCTTCTTCGTGCGCTTGCGGTGCCTCGGCGCGCGTTGGCTCGGGCTCGATGACTGGGGCCGGCGTAATGCGGCGCGGGATGGAGGGCGCGGGCTTTGAACTCGGAATCGGTGCGTGACTTGGCGCTGGAACCTGTACCGACTCTGGCACTTGCGAGGTCGTCGGGACAGGTGCAGTAGACGGAATCGGGACTGGCGCTGGGAGCGGATGCTCAGGCGGCGGGGGCGTAAAGACGTCCTCAAAGCCCGGTGTTACGTCACGACGCGAGCGGCGGATAGCGGCCAGATCGGGACGTTGCTCGTCGAGCTCGGCGAGTGCAGTTGGAACATGTTGACGGGCGCTGGTGGGATCGGAAAGCGGTGGACGTCGGAGAAGCTGAAAGATAGGGCGCGGAGGTAAAGAGACGGGATGGTGTTGCTTGACGCTCGACAAAGGCAAGATAGCCCCGGGAGGCGAGCGGATCTCCGAGGGCCCGCTTG